>NC_092754.1:89895378-90195378 GCF_047496795.1 Chiloscyllium punctatum
GACAGAGAGAGAGAGAGAGTGAGGGACAGTGAGAGAGAGGGGCAGGAGAGAGAGAGGGGGACAGAGAGAGAGAGAGGGGACAGGGAGAGAGAGTGAGGGACAGGGAGAGAGAGAGAGAGACAGGGAGAGAGAGAGACAGGGAGAGTAAGAGGGACAGGGAGAGAGAGAGGGACTGGGAGAGAGTGAGTGGGAGAGGGAGAGAGAGAGAGAGACAGGGAGAGAGAGGGACAGGAATAGAGAGAGAGAGACAGGGAGAGAGAGAGAGACAGGGAGTGAGAAGGACAGTGAGAGAGTGAGGGGACAGGGAGAGGGGAGAGGGATATGGAGAGAGAGAGAGAGAGAGGGACAGGAAGAGAGAGGGACAGAGAGAGAGAGGACAGGGAGAGAGAGAGAGAGAGAGAGGGACAGAGAGAGAGAGGGACAGGGAGAGAGAGAGAGAGAGAGAGGGACAGGGATAGAGAGAGAGAGGGGACAGGGGGGACGAGCAGAGAGAGGGACAGGGAGAGAGAGAGAGAGTGAGGGACAGAGAGAGAGTGAGGTACATGGAGAGAGTGAGGGGGAGAGGGACAGAGAGAGAGAGAGTGGGAGTAATCTTTAATATTTTCAAACCGCACTGACACAACTAATAAGGCTTCAGTAAACAAAAAGAGAGTTGTCGCAACTGGGAAAGATGACACTTTGTTGCCCCAGAATGAACATCTCAGTGGGCAGCAAGATCCCACAAGGCTCCTGGGCTCCTGTCTGTCCTGGGAATTCACATGTCACTCAGACAGAGCCCTCCCCAGGGAGCAGACTGACAGACGATGCAACGTGTCAGAGAGAGGGTGGGCTGGGCTCCACTAACCCCTCACCCAGAATAAATGTGAGCAAGGAATTGGTCAGATTCATTCTCATAGCCTGTTCTGCTCTCTGTATGGAGAGTGAGCAGCCCTCACTGTCTGGTTGTGACTGTGTGTGTGTGTGTGTGTGTGTGTGTGTGTGTGTTTAATAATGTATGTAGCCTCTGGTTAATTACTTTCTTATGATTTGTTTGTATTTGATGTTGCTGTGAGGTTATGAAGTGCATTTGGGGACGGGAGAAGGGAGTGGTGGGATTGTGTTTAAACTGGGATCTGCTGTGTAATTTTGCATCACACTGCTCTCGCTCCCTCCGGCGCCCCCCCCCCCCCCCCCCCAACCAACTCATCTCTTCTCTCTTTTATCCCGAGGAACATTTTTTCGGGAAAGCAGGAAGTGAAGATCCAAAATGCTTGGGGGCCATGAAAGCCTTGGACAAGAACAACCTCCAGAGGGCGGGGAGCAGAGGCCTGAGGCCTGTTGGCCAGGCTGCAGCCCGTGGGGCCCAGGTGAGTGGGGGGTCTGTTTCTTACCCCGTGGTTTCATCTCCTCAAGAGATGGGCTGGGGGTTGGGAGCCTGGTTTGTCGGGACCTCTGGTTCACTGGGACCTGTCAGATCACGGGTTTGAAGCCTTGGGTTAAAGTCACCGGGCATCGGTGACACAAACAGGGGAAACCCGCAGGATCTGGGAGACGGGACTCCCTCGGGAGGGAACTCGAACCCAAAATATCTCACCCTCTGGAAAGAATTGTCACACTATCAGAGAAAGTGGGTCACAGAGAGGGCAGGGTGATCGAATTGGACACAGAGAGAAAGACAGTGAGAGAAAGAAATGGAAAATGGTGAGAGCAAGAGAAACAGGAGAGAGAGAGTGGGGGGGCAGTGTGAGATTGTGAAATAACTGCAATATTTGATTCTGGGGTGACAGGAAATAATAAAAATGATCAGATTATCGAGCTTCTACAGCACTGTCACTTGTGGGATCTTGCTGTGCATCAATTGCCCTAATGCAATCGTTGCAGGCAGGCAGTGAGTGGTTTTAATCAGCGAACCCGTCATCTCAAGAACTTTTCAACATGAAAACTCAACTTGTGTTTGTGTTTGGATATTCCTGAGAAATTGCCTGTCTCACTGAGAGGGGAAAAGCCGGGATCTTGCTGCGCTATCTCCCTGTGAAAGATTTTTCTGCTCAGCCTTCCCATTAATGCTGCCTCTTTCCTCCCAAAGGGATCTTCCTGACCACTTGAGGATTTGAAAAATGTGTGTTTGGGAGCAGGAAACCTTCAAACAAGAGCTTCCTCCAGAGGGGGGGAACGCAGTCCTGAGTCCTGAGGCCTCTTTGACAGGCTGCAGCGTGTTGGGCCCAGGTGAGTTTTGTCTGTGTATTACCCGAGGTTTAATCTCCTCTCTCTGGGGAGGGGTCGGGGGAGCGGGCTGGCCGTTACTAGGACCTCTGCTCAACCGGGTCTTGTTGGATTGCGGCCTTATCGTTTTTGAACAGGTTTGAAGCCTGGGGCTAAGGTAACTGGGGCCTTGGGATTTGACACAAATAAGTCAACCCTTAACCAGCATCACACACGATGTGTGTGGGGTTAGATTGCTGCTTGTGGGATCTCACTGTGCGTACGTGGTTATTAATATTTCTAGCCTCTGGTCAACTGCTTTGTGGTGATGTCTGTGTATTTCAATGTCACTGTGATGATCAGCAAATCATTCATTCATTCATTGATTGGGGAAGGCAGAGAGCTGTGGGATCTTGCTGTGCTTTTGGTGCCACTGTTGTATTTTATTTCAATTTCATTTGTATTTATTTCTCGGTGTGTTTCCCCACCCCCCCTAACTCTGGGGGTGAGGAGGAGATTGGATCCAGGAGCTGAAGCTCAGGACGATGCAGAGACAGAGAGAATTAAATCACTTTTGCCGCAAGGAATCATCAGACACAGAATAATCAGAAACTGTACAGAGAGACACACACACAGACACACACACACAGACACACACACACAGACACACACACACACACACACACAGACACACACACAGGGTGGGGTTCAGGCTGTCTCTGGGATATATAGAGACACGGGGGGAGGAGGGGCTTATGTGTTTTTGGGGGGCATTTATGTGAGGGTCCTGCTGTATTTGGATGGAGAAAGAACACTGCATTAAAAGAGATGGTGTTTAATAATGCGTGGGGGGGGGAATGCGTGGGGGGTTGAAATGTGTGGGGGGGAAATGAGTGGGGGGGATTATTCTATCTTTCTATCTTGGTACAAAATTTTATTTTATTTTGTTGAACTGTAAAAACATGTCGTTTCTTTGATTAATCACTTCTTAATGAGATTGAGGAAGGGTTTAACTGAAATGTAACTACTCTCTCTGACACACAAGGCAAATGTGCTCTTGCTGATGTTATCAGAACCCATCAAATTGAGCAAAAGGTCTCAAGGGGGCAGATGTTTTGATACAGCTAGTTGTTGTGGTCTAGGATAATTCATATCAATTCCAATCCACAACAATATGTATGAAAAAGCATGAACATCTCCAAAACAAAACAGATTTAAATATAAATATGAACACTTTCCATCCACAACAATATTTGTATTTATAAACAAACACTTCCCATACAAAAAAGATTTCTAAATAAACTGAGACAGTTCGATGCACAGTAATATTTACGTGTGAACAGATCAGCTCCAATGTTTATGCATTGACGAATCGCTCTATACCACAATGTATATGGTATATTGTATGTACTGTATAATACAAACCTGAAATAGCTCACCCATTGATTTGTGGATTTGCAGTGTTGCCCTCCCCTTCCATGAGGACCAGGACTTGGGGCTGAGTCTGTCTCTCTCCAGCTCAGCTTCTCCAACACAAAGACACACAACTAACATTGGTCACTCTGCTGCTCGGCACGCTTTAATCAACATTTTTATTGGTTACAAATGGAAGTGATGGATACAGTCAGTGGGATGGTGCCTTTTCTCACTGGCCCCTGAGTTGTGAGAAACATTGAAATGTTTCCCTGTAACCCCCCTGTGGGATAAGGATGGACAAACCAGCGCTACCCTCAGTCTGTTACCATAGCGACAGGCTGCTCCATCGCTGAAACACTGAACTGAAATGAGAAAATCCCGGATGTATTGATTAATGAGGGAATTTGATGGATGGATGGATTTGGATGAAGGGATATTTCAGCACATTCTTCAGCTGCTGCCTGAACTTGGTCTGGGTCACGGCATAAATCGTGGTGTTTGTGCCGCAACTGAGGAGCTGCAGCATGAAGCCCAATTCCTGCACAAAGGGATCGAGATACACAGTCTCAGACCCAATATCATCCATCCGGTACCATATAGAATACAGCATTAACGCTGACCATAACAGGATGAAATTGGCCGAGATCACAAATAGTAAAATGATGGATTTTTTTCGGTTTCTCATTTCAGTGTCAGACTGAGCGTCCCCATTGGTGTGAGCGCGGAGTCTCCTGCGGGCTCTGCTGGTCACTAAAATGTGTCTGACAGTGAGAACATTGAGCAGCAGAATCAGGAGAAATGGGACACACGGGGTTAGAATGTGGTGGAGCAACTCGATTGTGGCCCAGACAATGGAGGATTGAACAGCGAATGTTACATCACAAAACCAGGGGCGGTTCACCAGCCAATACCGAGTCGTGAGAATAAAATACCAGAAAATGTTCTTTAAACAGTTCAGCACAGCCACTGCTCCCAGAACCACAGCCGCCGTTTTCTCACTGCAATATTTACTTTTCAGCTTCTGGCAACAAATGGCCACAAACTGATCGAAGGTGAAAGTGACGGTGAACTAGACAGAGCAGTCAGTGGCTGATAAAGCAGGACGGCGTGGATATTACACACGGGGCGGAGTCCCTCAGGAAATAAAACTGTTCCTGATAGACAATGGGAATGTGTCTCAGGATCAGGTCGAGGATAATGACCAGGAGATCCGCCGCTGCCATGGCCCCCAGGTAACGTCTGACACATGGAGACAATCCACAATCTTTATAAAGAAGGACGTAGATGTTCACTACGTTAACTGTGAGGAAGGAAAACAAACCCATTATCCATCAGCCTGAAGGCAAAGGGACCCGTTTGATCGGGGACCCAGTGAGATTTTCAAATCTGCCCCTGTATTCAGGGATTTATTAAAATAATTGGAGCTGGAATAACAAATGGGAAGGTCTGAATACTGACAAAAATATGACATAAAACACAAGAAACCCTCCCTCCCCAAGGACACAGAGACACATCCATAAGGACAGATGGTTTCTAGAACCTTCCCACACACTCACTCACTCGAGAGCAGACACAGGTCACTACTTCCCAGTTCCTAATACGGATGGTGGAAACGTTACTGTCCTGAAGGATTCTCTCCCAGTTTCCTGAAGACAAATGGAGTTTGGGAATTCCTGTATTTTGGTCTAAATTGTGGTTGATCCTGTGTCGTGGAGATATGTAAACACAGGGAAAACGTATTCACCCCTTTAAATGCCTGAGGGGCCTTCGGAACAGTGTCTCCTTCTCCCTGGAGCTGGATCTCTTTCCTCGGGATCTTATCGTTTGTTCAATTCGCTGACGTCCGGCCGTTCACCAACAATGTCAGGGACAGAACGTTCCGGGGAATGTCAGTTATAGAATGTCAGGGTCAGAACGTTCCGGGGAATGTCAGTTACAGAATGTCGGGGACAGAGAGTTCCGGGGAACCCCTTGACCTGTCCATGACCTTTCCCCCCTACTCACCCCACCAACATGATGTTCTGTGCCTGGACACACTGTAACATTGATGGGGTGAGAGACGGAAGGTCCAATCACAGGAATGGGAACTAAAGACATTGCCAGAAAAGCTGAGATATTTCGATATACCACATTATCAATCCACCTCACAGAACCAGCCCGGACACCATCAACCCCGGGGAGATATCTGTTCACCGGGGAACACTGTACAGACCAGGCCAGTTTACTGCTCAGTACAACCCAGCAATCTGTCCAGATTAATTCATTGCACTGATCAATACAATCCACCAATCTGTCCAGGGTGAAGCAATGTGCAGATTCAGCCATTACACTGGGACAATACAATCCAGCAATCTGTCCAGTGTGGGACACTGCACAGACCACAGCAGTGCATTGATCTATAAAACCAGACCATATATCTGTTCCGCACTGGGAGCTGTGCAGACCACAGCAATGCATTGATCTATAACCCCGGACTAGATATCTGTCCAGCACCGGGAGCTGTGCAGACCACAGCACTGCATTGATCTATAACCCCGGACTAGATATCTGTCCAGGACGGAGAGCTGTGGAGACTACAGCAGGGCACTAATGTGTGAACCTGAAACAAATATGCATCCAGCAGAAGGAGCTACCGAATCCATATAATTGCATTATCTATAAACCTCAACTAGATAGTCTGACCAGCACTTCGACCCGTGCAGTGATCACTCGTGAATTAATCTCTAACCCAGGAGCAGTTACCCTCCCAGCATGGAGGGCTGTGTACCCCACCCCAGTGCATTGATCTGTAATTCAGGACCAGTTACCCTCCCAGATTGTAGAGCTGTGTACACCACCCCATGCATTGATCTGTAACCCAGGAGCAGTTACTCTCCCAGTATGTAGGACTGTGTACCCCACCCCGGTACATTGATCTGTAACCCAGGAGCAGTTATCATCCTAGTATGTAGGACTGTGTACACCACCCCAGTGCATTGATCTATAAACCCGGAGCAGTTACCCCCCCCCCCCAGCATGTAGGACTGTGTACCCCACTCCAGTGCATTGATCTGTAACCCAGGAGCAGTTACCCTCCCAGCATGTAGGACTGTGTACACCACCCCATGCATTGATCTGTAACCCAGGAGCAGTTACCCTCCCAGCATGTAGCACTGTGTACGCCACTCCATGCATTGATCTGTAACCCAGGAGCAGTTACCCCCCCAAGAATGTTGCTGCGTACACCACCCCAGTGCATTGATCTGTAAACCAGGAGTAGTTGCCCTCCCAGCATGTAGGACTGTGTACCCCACCCCAGTGCGTTGCTCAGTAACATTGTGTTAGATCCCTGCCCAGTGTGGGGAAACTTGCAGACCGGGCTGGAAGTGACAGTATGTGCAGCTCCCATCCATTTACAGCTCCATATCCCCATTGTTGCCCTGACAAGGGTGTGCTGTGGGTGTGAACATCACTGCCAGAGAGACCAGGCGGGGGAATCAGTTTAGATATCACCACATGGGAGGGGTTTGGGGTATAGACAGAGAGGAGGAGACTGAGAGACAGTTCATGGAAGGATGTGTTCCCAGGTTTCAGAATGCTGAAATGTAGACACTTTGAATACATCTTGTAACATGAGCCTGTCTTCCCAGTAAAGATGGGAAAAAGGGATATTGGTGTGATGTCAGATGATGGAGAGTTTTGGATGAGCATTTGTTCCACAGCTTTGTAAATGGAGTCCTTCACGGCTGGAGGTACACACCATCACCCAGATGCCCCTGGAAATTCCGTCATCCCTGACACTTCTGTCATCTTTAAAAGGCCATTGGGCACACCATTGAGCTTTCTCCGTTAGGAGCTGCCCTGCACAGTTTACCCCGAGCATGGCAGATAAGGGACAATTACGCCACGGTTTTTCAACGGGGGTACGGAGGTCCTGGTGGATGGGCTAGTACAGAGGGGGACCATTCTCTTCCCAGAGGGGGCGACACAACCAGAACCACCGAGAATGGTCTGAGCTCCCCACCCAGCTCAGTACAGTATCTGCGGTCTGAAGAAATGTCCAGCAATACAGGACTAGCATCAATAACCTTCCCTGCTCTCACTGTATTCTCTCTGCTCCATCACACTCACTGTATATCTGTTATAGCACCGACCCCCGAACAAGGCTCATGGTCCACCACTCTCACTGTCGTATGCTGCACTTTCTCTCTCTCTCTCTGTCTCTGTCTCTCTGTCTCTCTCTCTCTCTCTCCCTCTCTCTCCCCTCCTCCCTCCACTTCACCCCCACACTAATAACACTGCATGGATACAACACTGTGGACTGACTCCCTCCGGACACCTCACCATGACCCCCTCCCCACCTACACTAACACTAACAGCAGGGCCACCCACTCCCACCCTCCCTCCCTCTCTCCCTCCCATTACAGGATGGTGGGCTCACAACACATCGTCACCACTACCAGCCTGGAATAGGACAGAAAGGGCCAAGCTGGATGGTGGAGTGCCCGATATCCGTTCACTCACCCCCTCCCCCTGCCATGTGGGTAGGACCCTGGTAGGAGCTGGAGACGACCGGGACGCCTCGTGTGGAGATTCTGAAACATCCACGTCCCACCGACCGAGTAAGGAGCAATGTTCAGTGAAGGACAATTCTCACTTTAAACCCACTGGCAGCTCCGTTTCCCCTCGGCACAACTTAGAAGCCGTGGCCCTGATGCCATCTCCCTTTTGTGTTGAGCTGGTACAAATGGAATCCCCACAGTCTCGGTGGGCAGGAGGGTGGGCTCACAGCACATCGTCACCACCACATCCCAGGAAGGGAGCACGAAGACTCCCTCCTACACCTCCTCCTGTAAACAGCTCAGATACTGAAACTAATCTGTGATAGTTACTGCTCTCCCCACTTGACCTGACATCTTCAATAATCTGTGCTCATCTACACCCAGGGCCCTCTGCTCCTGCAGCCCCTTTATAATGGCACAGCCTGTTTTAAACTGTCTTTCATTGTCTTTCCTACCATGAGCATCACCTCAAACTGCTCTGCACTGATCCCAATCTGCCATAAACCTGAACACTTCACCAACGTGTGATTGTCCTGTTAGAGTTCCACACTCTCCTCCATAGACTTTACAAATCTTCCAGTTTGGTCTTATCTACAAACATTGAGATTGTCATAGCATCACAGTCCTCATGAAACAACTGAAATCCTGCCCCACATACACGAGTGTGAGCATGTGAAATGCTGATATATTCATATGGACAGAGACTAATAATGACATGCTGTTAATGGAGCAACAAAAGTCCTGACACACACCAGACGGAGCGAATGAAATATTGACAAACCACAGAGCAAGACAAATCCGGAAAGGTCCCAATTATAGATATTCATCAGGGTATAATGGGATGAAGTTGAAGGGTGTATTGTACCTTCAAGAGAGAGGGAATGCTGTTCTGAACTGAGACCTTACAAGCACCTGTAGTATCAGAGGATGGCAGACCCAGAAACAGTATATTGCTATAGAGCTGGAGTCGGGTAATAAGCAGTGAAGAGAAAGAGGGTCCCAGAGTTGTGAATAGTTCATGTAAAATGTTCACTTTCTGAGTGAAAAAATAAATTTATGTTTTTATTTAAAGAGTGGAATTTGGGAGTTCTCTGTCACTCATATTTTAACAGTTTACGAGGCGAATTGAGCATTTCTTTATGTTTCATTTAAGTTACCAGATGAGCTTCACGCCGTGTCCGAACCATTCCCGTGTGTGTATCTGTGTGTCTCTGTGTGGGGCAGGTCTGGCAGTCTCTGTGGTGCTTAAAGTGATGCAATGCCACCCTCTGCTGGCCTCCACACGCCACTGCACAGGCATTGGCGAAGGGTGAAAACCAACAGGGATTCATTCAGAGAGGGGGAGGGAGAGTGCAGCTGTCACCACACCATCCAAACTGATGTCTTATACATGTACTGATCTAAATGTCCTTTAAACGTTGTAACTGTCCCTGCTTTCACCACTTCCTCTGGAAGTTCATTCCACATACAAGCCAGCTTCTGTCTAACATAATTACCTCTCATGACTTTTGTAAATCTTTTTCCTCACACCTTAAAAATCTCTCGGTTTTGAATTTCCAACTCTAGAGAAAAGACATCAGCCGTTCAGCATCTCTGTAACCCTCATTATTTTATAAACCTCTGTAATGTTACTGCTTAATCTCATATTCTTCAATGAAAAAAGTCCCAGCCTATCCAGCCTCTCCTTATAGCTCACACCCTCTTTTCCCAGCAACATCCAGGTTAATCTCTTCTCAATCCTCTCCAGCTTAATAATATCAACGTCAGTAATATCAAAGTGAATAGTCAAGGTATTTTCTAAGGGTACGGGGAGTCCAAAACTAGAGGACAAAGGCTTAAGGTGAGACAGGAAACATTTAAAAGTAATCTAAGGGGCAGCTTTTTCACCCAGAGAGTGGTGTGCCTATGGGATAAGCGGGCAGGATGACCAGGCTGGACACAGAGGTCTCACCAATGTCCTGTACAACCTCAACATGACATCCCAATTCCGATACTCAAAGGTCTGTCCTATGAAGACATGTGTGTCAAACACCTTCTTAACCACACTATCTATATGAGATGCAAATTTTAAAGAATTAAACTTGACGGCCTAGGTTTCTGTACTACAGCACTGCCAAAGGCTCTTCTTTTAATTGTATAGGTCCTGCTCTTGTTTGATTTACCAAATCCAATACCTCGCATTAATCCAAACTAAACTCCATCAGCCACCCCTCAGCCTAGTGTGTGATATTCCTGTCACCTCCACCTCCCCCTTCAATTTTAAAATGCCCATCCCTCTCCAGGAGGCCTGCACACTCCGGCCTTGATTTTCACAAAGACCCTGAGCTTGGGTTGCCTTGTGTGGTTAGGGGGAGGACGGACAGAATGCAGACACAGTCAGTGGGGAGGAGAGGCTGGACAGTAATCAGCGGCCTGGTGTCATTTGATGGTTTTAGGAAAAGGGGAGTCACACGTGAGAGTTGGGTAAGAGTGATCGGTGTTTTGGGGTCAGAAATTAAGCTCTTCCTTCATCTCTGGTGTTCAGTAATAAATATCTATTTGAAACCCTTCATTGGGCAGAATGTGTCTGCAGGATTTCTTTCCCTAATATTGCAGACTACAGATAATAGGAATTAAAGATGTTTATATTTAATTTCAATGGCACAGCACGTACACTGAACATCCTACAGTTGAGACAAATATCTTGCATTTGTTTAACAATACAAAGTGTTTTGTGTAGTTCAGTAATGGGAACCTGATTATAATAAATCCACACCGAGCTGAAAGTGGGCACTAAAATATGACCCAACATCTGGGTATGGTAGTGTAGTGGGTAGTGTCCCTGTCTCTGAGCCGGGCTCTGGATTTGATTCCAATTCCTGAACTTGTGTGGTAGTGTTCCTAGCTCTGGGCTAGAAGGCCTGGATTCAAGTCCTGCCTATTGCAGAGGTATGTCCCAGCATGTCAGGACAGGCTGATGAACAAACACACAGGAGAATACTGTTCCAGCTTTATGGGTATTTTCGAGCGATGCTAGTGTCCCTGCCTCCGGGCACAAAGGTCTAGGCGTAAAGCCCACAGAAGTGTCTCAGGATACATCTGAACAAACTGATTAAAATGGATTTAGAATTGTGACTTGATGGAGAAGGAAGAGGTGTCAGTATTGAATTTCAGAATATAGGCCCAGGATGACTGAAAGTACAGCCATTCGTGTTGATTGGGGTCACATTTTGCAGCAGTAAAGGTTGATAAAATCAAAATGGCCAAAGATAGGGTGAGTAGTCAGGGGTTTTTCCCCAGGTTAAAACTAGAGGGCTTTGGTGGAAAGTGAGAGGGGAAAGGTTTTGAGGAGGCCTAAAGGGCACCATTTGTCACAGAGGGTGGTGTGCGTATGGAATGAGCTGCCAGAGGAAGTGGTGGAGGCTGGTACAACTAGAGCATCTGGGTACTGAGAGACCTGGCGAGCTTTTCCAGCAATTTCTGTATTTCTTTAAAAAATGCATTCAGTTTAACACAGGTATTCTGAATAAATTAAACATTTTTATTTTTTAATGACGTAGGGACATATAAACATATCTTCAAATTGACCAAGACCATTTTCTGCTAAGGGTATGGCTCTCTGTATGACAGCAGCAATTATGCACCTACATGGAACAGAGTATGTGATGGAGACATAGTTTGGATAATGTACAAGGAGACCACACATGGTCCAGTTTGGGAGAGGATGACATTACTGTGTGATTCAACTCAGAGAGGGAGAAAATGTAATCTGCCTGAGAAGGAATGGCCTATTGCACTCTCTCCTTCATTGTTCCTCATCACAGCAATGTGTGCAAGCTAAAAAAAAAACCTCTCCAGTCATCGTTACCATTCTTATTTTTATGGAATCCCTGCAGTGTGGAAACATGCCCTTCGACCCAACAATTCCATACCAACCTTCCCAACCCATTCCACTCTATTTACCTCTGACTATTGCACATAACCGAGAAATCCCTGAACACGACGGACAATTTAGCATGACCAATCCACCGAACCTACACAGTTTGTGGTAGGAAACTGGATCACCCATTAGAAGCTCACACAGACAAGGGGAGAATGTGCAAACTCCACACAGACAGTCACCCAAGGCTGGAATCGAACCCAAGTCCCTAGTGCTGTGAGGCAGCAGTGCTCACCACCGTGCTACCCTTTGGATGATCCCTAACCAGAATTCACTGGAATCTACTCACTGCATAAAGCAAATGGAATTCAGCCAAATCCAAACTCTCCCAGGATGAAATCCCATTGATATCAGCTTGCATGAGTACAATATCTTCAGAAGCAGAATAACGTTTTGGACAATCTCACAATTTTTTCCTTTGTCACGAGTTTCAATAATATTTGGACCAAGTTATTTCAATTTAAAATTGCAGAGATTTTGTGTGTGTGTGTGTGTGTGTGTGTGTGTGTGTGTGTGTGTGTGTGTGTGTGTGTGTGTGTGTGTGTGTGTGTGTGTGTGTGTGTGTGTGTGTGTGTGTGTGTATGTGTGTGTGTGTGTATGTGTGTGTGTGTGTGTCAGCATTTTTAGAAAGGGAAATATTGATTATATAATTGCAATACCCAAACAGTTTGCTTTTCATCTTTCCATCATAGTTTGAGTAACATTGCTCTGGATCATAAATATGTTGTTTTAGCAGATTAAAGAAACTAGCCTGACTTGTTCCTAAAACTGACCCTGACCCAGTCTGAGACCAATATCATCGGCCATATCACCGACCTGGTCACATTTAACAATTGTTGTGAGCAGTGGAGGAGTGGGACTAGAAAAGGAAACAGTGACCCAAAAAGCTGGGGAACTATAGACCCGTGAGCCTTATGTCAGTGGTGGGTAAGTTGTTGGAGGGGATTCTGAGGGACACGATTTACATACATTTGGGAAGGCAAGGGCTGATCAGAGTATACAACGAAGCTTTCTGCATGGGAAATCATGTCTCATTAATTTGGTTGAGTTTTTTGAAGAGGTGACAAAGACGATTGATGAAGGCAATTTGGTAGACATTGTCTATAAGGACTCCAGCAAGGTGTTCATTTAAAGAACAAAGACCAAAGAAAATTTACAACCCAGGAACAGGTCCTTCGCCCTCCAAGCCTGAGCCGATCCAAATGTACTGTCTAAATCTGTCGGTTATATTTTAAGTATCGGTCTTCTGCTGCTCCCCACCTACTCATGCATCTGTCCAGACGCATCTTAAATGAATCTACCGTGCCTACCTCTACCACCTCTGCTGGCAACGCGTTCCAAATGCCCACCACCCTCCGTCTGAAGTACTTACTGCGTGTATCCCCCTTAAACTTTCCTCCTCTCACTTTGAAAGCACAACCTCTCATTACTGAATCCTTCAACCTGGGAAAAAGCTTGTCTCTATCCACCCTGGCTATACCCTTCATGATTTTGCAAACCTTAATCAGGTCCCCCCCCTCCAATCTACTTTTATCTAATGAAAATAAACCTAACCTACTCATCCTATCTTCATAGCTAGTATTTCATTCTGATTGGTAGACAGATTAGTAAGTTTCAGTAACATGGGATACAGAAGAAGCTAGTCATAATTGGCTTGAAGGAAGAGAGGTATTTTCCAGACTGGAGGCTTGTGAGCAGCAGTGTGCTGTAAGAATCAGTACTGAGTTCACTGCATTTCATCATTTATGAAAAGGATTTAGATGTGAATATTGGGGCCATAGTTAGTAAGGTCACAGATGACATCAGAAATGTGGTGTAGTAGATTATCTCAGAGTACAACAAGACCGCAATTAGATGGGACAAAGGGTCAAGGAGTAACAGATGAAGTTTAATTTAGATAAATTGCAGCTTTGCATTTTGGGAAGGCAAATCAGGGTAGACATTATATACTTCATGGTCAGGTCCTGGGGTGTGTTGTGAAACAAAGGGACACAGGACTGTAGGTGCACTTTTCCTTGAAAGTGGAGTTGCAGGTGGACAGAGTGGTGCAGAACACATTTGGCACATTTGCCTTAATCAGTCAGAGCATTTAATATAGGAGTTGTGGTGGTATGTTGCATCAATACAGGACTTTGGTGAGGCCACTTCAAGAATACTGCGTACAACTCGGTTTTCTGCAGAAATGACTTACACAGATGTCCCAGGACTGGAGGTTTGAGCTTTAGGGAGAGGCTGGTTAGGTTGAGGTGTTTCCCCCTGGAGTGTCAGATGCTGAGGGGTGACATTATAGAGGTTTATAAAACCATCAGGGGCATGGATATTCTGAACAGCCACCTTCTGCTCTCCAGGGTAGGGGAGTCCAGAACAAGAGGGCAGAGGTTGAAGGCGAGAGGACGAATGATTTAGAAGGGACCTGAAGGTAAATGTTTCACACAGAGAGTGGTGTGTGTACAGAAAGTGCTGTCAGAGGAAGTGCTGAAGGCGGTTACAATCGCACATTTAAAAAGTATCTGAAAGAGGAGGGATGTTGGCCAAATGCTAGCAGAAGGGACTGGATCAGATTTGATATCTGATCGTAGTGAACAGATTGGACTAACGGGTCTGTTTCTATTCTGCATGACTCTCTGATTCTATAAGAGGGATGACGAAAAATTCTGAAAGGACCTTTCAAGTGGGGATTCTCTTCACGGGAAGTTTATTGTGCCTCTATGTTCAAATTGATTGAAAGCTGCATTACTAAATATTTGACAGATAAGTGAGTCATGGAAATTGGGATACAGTCAGGAAAGTGGGGCTGAGACCCCAACCTGATCAGCCACAATCTTAGTTCCTGGTGGAGAAGGGTCAAAATATCTAATGACCCACACCTGCTCCTCTGTCCCATGTTTCTGTGTTCCATTCAGCCCCTCATACCTGCTAGACAGGAACAGTTGGAGGCCACTTACTCCTATAATCTGGTGCACAGAAACAGATGAGACCATTCAGCCTCTCAAGACTGTCACACCTGCTTTGATGTGATTTGGGAAATGTAATTGGAAAATCCAGGCACGAGTATGAAAGAGTCCCCTCATCTCTCTTTATAGAGCTTCTCCTCTCTGCAACTTGTGCTTCAGTTGTTGGTCACGTTGTAGACCCAGATTCACTGTGAATACAGCCCATATACCTCACCCAGAGATGGCTCACAAAATCATCTGCTCTCCCTGACTGCAATATTCAAAAACATAACATTCATGAAAATAACACCCACTAACTCTCCAATAACAGAATGTCAGAACATCAGAAACAGGAACAGGTCGTTCACTCCCCAAACCTGCCTTGCCCTTCACTAATATCATGGCTGAACTGCTCCTGGTCTCAAATCATCTTTAATATACAATTCTTCATAGCCCTCACCACTCTGACAGGTCTATATCCATCGACCGCCTCTTCAAATACTTTCAGTCATCTCGCTCCCAGAACACTCCTGAGAAGTGAAATCCTGACATTCAAAAGCACCTATTTGAAGAAAACACTTGTTGCTCCTATATCATGGCCTATTGATATGAACAAAAGAAGTTGAGACAAGGGTTCAGGTAAAAATGACTGGCACTGATATTAAGGCAGTGGTTGGCTTTTGTTGACATCAAGGAGCTGAACAAAACTGCACTTAATGGGAATCAGAGTAACCTCTCCAGTGTTTGGAGTCAAACATGGCACAAAGGAAGAAGGGCATCATCTCAGTCCTGGGTCAGCTCTGTACGAAATCCTCAGGGTAGCTTCCTCTTCACAAACAGCTTCAGCTGGTTCATCAATGTCTCCCCTCCCCACCCTCCCCACCCTCAGATCAGAAATAGGGATGGTCACCGAACATTCCACAATGCTCAGAACATTTTGTCCCCCGTCAGCTTCTGAACTAGTCTGTGTCCATGTGCAGCAAGACCCAGACACCTTGCGCTGTTAAAGTGCTGCAACATTCATGTAAAAGCACAGCATGACACTGCACATTGCCACAGTAAAATAGAGTTCATTCAGCATCTCACGCTGTGTTCACAGGAATATGAGGAAGCCAATCAGCCCATTGACACCATTGGGGAAGAACAGGGACAGCCCATTCAGTGCCTCAAGCCTATTACTCAGGAAGAGAAGGAGCCTAGTGTGATGGACTACACCAGAGCGCCTGGAAAATATTTGAAGGCGGTAGCCTAGATTCTTCTTTTATTTTAATGGAAATGCAAAGAGTCTGTTCTAGATGCAATGTGACAGGTCAAATTACTTGGTGTGAAGCAAAACACCAGTAATGAACCACGAAAGATAAAATGAAACCAAAGAAAGAGGAATCTAGAATAACTTAATTCTATTGGAGAAGTTAACAGAATAATAGAACTATGAACTATTACTAATGAACTGTTCCAATATAGGAAAATCACGGAAACACAGCCCTTGGCAGAAAGGAATATTCAGATACAGAATGTCACAAACATTTCTCTAATCCAGGAATTAAAAACAGCACCAAGAGAAATCTCAGGGAAAGTAGCAGGAGACATTCCCTGAAGCTTCCAACTCTGTAAAGACCCCAATAGTTTCTGATCTTACTAAGAAACCAAAACCCAGAGATCCTAATCTGTGAGAGCTGGCCACACCTATTCAGGCTGCATTAAAATAAACACAAGGCCTCCCTCGTTGTTTACTCGAGTGGTCTTAACTAGCCAGCTTGGTAATCGTTGTTCAATCTCTCTCTTAAAAGAAACCCGGACAAAATAACCTCTTAAAACTGTAGCATCATCACACTTGTCAGTACATCGAGCTTTCAGAACGAACCAGGGGCAACCCAATCCGGCCCTTGACCCTGTCCAATCGGACGAGGAAGAAGCCATTCAGACCCTTGGGTTACTTGTACAGGAACAGAAGAGGCTATTCCCCCCTCAACGTACTTACACAGGGACAGAATGAGGCAATTGATGCTGATTCCTGATGATTGGCTTATGACCGAAACATCCATTCTCCAGCTCCTCGGATGCTGCCTGACCTGCTGTGCTTTTCCAGCAATCGACGTTGTACTCTGATCTCCAGCATCAGCAGTCCTTACTGTCTCCAGAATGATGCTCCAACATGATGAACAAGTTGAGCAGAGGCTGCACAGACAGACTGCTCCATGTTGTTCCTCCTGGCTCCGTTGCTTATGATACACACGTGGGACTTTAATGTGGTTTTCTAGTGGTGAGGAGGGAAGCCATATGTCTTGTGTGAAGTCTCAAGAAGGCATCTTTCATCTCTGAGATGCCAGCCTGGTGTTCTCTGTGCAGGGCGGAAGCTGTTGAGAAAAGCTACCTGTTTCAGATGGAAGGTATTGTGGCTGCTGTTCGGGATTGTGAAAAACCTCATATCAGTACAGGGTCACACGCCGACTGCACAATAACATGGGGAGAGTTAATTTAGGCATATAAACTGTTAGGAAAGTCACGTTAGACTGATGAATGGACTCTCTAAGTTCAAATAATGGTGATCTTGTTCATGTTGATCTTGTCTCGTGCATGTCCTGTGCAGTGTAACCTGTATGCCTTATTCTGTCCAAGTCTATTTCCACCCTATGATCTGTCTGGCCATGCTTACTATGATCTTCCTCCACTGCTCATAAATAAAGTGTTTCCCTGTACTGAGGTACACGTGACAATAAATCAAACCAATCAATCCTGGGTAAAGTATGGAATTTCTCTCCCTGTCAATGTCTCTTTTGGAAATAAGTGATCGCTGCCACTCCTCGTGTTTCAGCGTCACCATTTCTTCGTCTCTAACAGTTCTACAGATTAAACACTCAGCTTCTTCGCTCTATCCTCATGTTACCATCACTGGTGTCTGTGGTAAGGAGACTATTCCTTACAAAGGAGATCAAATCTGTACAGAGTGCCCCTAATGCTCTCTCAGCAAGGCTCCACAACAGCAGGAAAATGGCTTTACTTATCTACTCGGATCATCTTACAATGAAGGACAGCATACCATTGTCTGCATTCATTACTTACACAGTGTTTGATTCACAGCAGTCGGCATAGATTTGTGAGTGGGAGATCATGCTTCCCATATTTCTTAGAGTTCTTTGATGAAGTGACCAGGAAGGTTGACGAGGACAGAGTGGTAGACGTCGTCTCCATGGATTTCAGTAAGGCCTTTGATGAAGTTCCACATGGCAGGCTGCTCTGGAAGGTTACATCACGTGGAATGCTGGGGGAACTGGCCAATTGGATACACAGTTGGCTTGATGGTCGGAAGCAGAGGGTTTAGTGGAAGGATACTTGTCAGACTGGAGGCTGTTATCTATGATTATCTGTGACTGCAGACACATAGACTTGTAATAAAACTTTTCAATGATCTCTGAATCGGTCGAGCAAGACACTGTATTGTATCAAACTGCTCTGAGGTCTTAAAAGGATAAACTGGACAGAACACCCGGCCCCAGCCTTAGTATCGGAAGAAGGGAACGGGAAACACAGTCCTGTTGACCCTGCAGAAACCTCCTCCCTAACATTTGAGAGCTTGTGACAGCATTTAAACAGCTTTCCCACAGACTGCACAGAAACATCAGGAATGGAGTAGGCCATACATCACATTGAGCCTTCCTCATTGTCGTTCATGTTCAAACATCTCCACAATGCACTTATCCCACATAATGAATACATCCGTTAATGTGATTAACCTTGGGAAGCTATAAAATAGGAAGTGCAGTAGTCCCTTTGGTCCATCGAGTTTGCTCCCAATTAAATACAATGATACCTCGACCTTTATTTCCACACCGTACTCCTGCTCTCCCAGCATCCCTTTCCTGTCTCTAAACCTGTATTTATATTAAGTGTCTTGGTTTCCATGTGCGAGCACATACCCCAGTCTCTGAGGGCAGACATTTATTGGCATCTCAGTGCAGAATGGCCTGTCTGTATCTAATACTGTGGCCCCTTGTTTTCGACATCACAGTCTGGGGAATTATCATCCCTGCTTCCATTCTGTCTCACCCTGTCAGAGTTTTATATATCTCACTGAGATCTTCACACATTTTCCTAAACCCCCATGGGATACAGGCCCAGTCGCCCCCAAACTCTGCTCCCACAGCAAGCCTGTCATCCTAGAGATTGGTCTGGTCATCTTTCGCTGCTCTCCCTCAATGTCAGGTTTGCCCTTTATTACGTACAGAGAACAAACCTGCACACAATATTGCACAATGTTCAAGATGGGGTCTCACTAAGGCCCTGTCCAGCTGCAGTAAGACACCCTTACTCCTGGACTCAAATCACCCTGAAATGAAGGTCAACACCCCATTTACCTTCCTAACTGCTTTCTGCTCCTGCAATATTGCTTTCAGTGACTGGTCTGCAGGGAGATCCAGATCCTTTGCAATGTTACAGCTCCCCACTTGGTAGGTCTATGTACACTGGGCAGCGTGTGAATGCCATTACCAGTATTGCCTTGTGGGTTCAGATCTCACTGCGCTGCAGGGACCTCAGAGGCTGCGCAGAAGGAAACAACAAAAAGGAGCAAGCTTCCCTTTGTAGATCAACATGTTTCAAACAATCCCTTTTCAAACGATAGGCTTCCAGTCTATTGTTCCCACCAAAGGGCACACCGTCACCTCTACCCACATTGCTCTCCATCTGCCACGTAATTGCCCATTCACTCCTCTTGTCTTCGTCACCTTAAAGTTTTTTTACAACCGCCTCACCGACTCACAATCCAACATCCTTTACTTCTGTCAGCAGGTTGGGATATATTGTATTTGATTCCTGCAACCAAATGTTTAATGGGTATTGTGAACAACTGGGACCTGAGCACCGATCTCTGTGATATCCCAGCAACCTTCCTCTGTTATTTTATTTAAATAATATTTATTTCCTGAATCTGGGTGTGACTGGCTGGGTCAGCATTTATTGCCCGTTCCTAGTTGCCCTTGAGAAGGTGGTGGTGAGCTGCCCTGTTGAACCGCTGCAGTCCACTGTGGATTCAGAGATAGTCACACCATTGAAGGACAAGGGGCAAGTTAGATTGTATTTTATTGGTGATGGTCACGGTCTGGCATTTGTGTGGCGTGAATATTACTTGCCAGTTGTCAGCCTGGATACTGTCCAGATCTTGTCGCATTTGGACATGGCCTGCTTCAGTATCTGAGGAACCACAAATGTTGCCTGAACATGGTGCAATCATTGGCGAACATCCCCACTTCTGACCTTAAAGTGGAGTCAAGGTCATTGCTCAAGCAGCCCTGAAGATCTTTGGGCCTAGGCCACTGCCCGAGGGACTCCTACAGATTTATCCTGGAGCTGAGTTGACTGACCTTTATCAACCATGACTATCTTCCTACATGTCAGGTATGATTCTAACCAGCGGGGAGTTTGCCACTGATGCCCATTGATTCCAGTTTTGCAAAGGCCCCTTGATACCACACTTGGTCGAAGACAGCCTTGTTTTAAAGGGCTATCACTCTCACCCCACCTCTGGAAGTCAGCTCTTTTGTCCATGTTTGAACCACAGTAATGAGGTCAGAAGCTGAGTGGCCCTGGTGGAGCCCAAACTGGGCGTCTTTGACCAGGGTATTGCTGAGCAGGTGCTGCTTGAAAGCACTGAGACCTTCCACCACTTTACTGATGATCGAGAGTAGACTGATGGGGTGGTAATTGGCCGGATTGGATTTGTTCTGCTTTTTATATACTGGAGATACTTGGGGTAATTTTCGACGTAATCGGGGAAATGTCATTGTTGTAACTGTATTGGAACAGATTAGCTAGGGCAGTGACAAGGTCTGGAGCACAACTTTTCAATGATATTGCCAGAGTGTTGTCAGAGTATGTACCCTCTGGAGTATCCAGAGTCTCCAACTCAATCTGGATATCGCGTGGACTGAACCAAATTGGCTGATGACTGGTAACTGAATTGTTGAGGACCACTGGAGGAGGCTGATGTGCATCATCCACTCAGCACTTCTGACTGAAGATTATTGCGAATGCATAAACGTTATCTTTTGCACTGAAGTGCTGGGCTCTTCCGTCATTCAGGATGGAGATACTTGTGGAATCTCCTCCTCCAATGACTTGTTTAAGTGTCCGTAACTATTCTCAACTCGAAGTGGAAGGACTGCAGAGACCTGAACCGTTGCTTGTGGAATCACTTAGCCTGTCTGTCACTTACTGCTTGTGCTGTTTGGTGCACAAGCAGTCCTGGTTGGTGGCTTCATCAGGCTGGCACCTCATTTTCAGTTATGCCCGGTGCTGCTCCTGCCCTCCTGCACACTCCATTGAATCAAGGTTGATCCTCTGTCTTGATGGTAATTGTTGTGAGGGGGATATGCCAGGCCATGAGGTTGTGGTTGAGTACAATTCTGCTGCTATCGATGCCCCACAACACGTTATGGAAACCCAGATTTGAGCTGCTAGATTTGTTTGAAGTCTGTCCCATTTAGTATGGTGATAGTGCCACCCAGAATTATGGAGGTTATTCTCAATGTGAAGGTGTGGCTTTATCTCCACAATGACTATGCAGTGGTTACTCTTACCCGACACTGTCATGGACAGATACTTGTACAAGTGGCAGATTAGTAAGGCTGAGATCAAATATGGCTTTTCCTTCTTGTGGGTTCCTTCACCACCTGCCATCGACCCAGTATATCAGTTATATCCTTTAGGACACGGCCAGCTCAATCAGTAATGCTGCAGCTGAGCGATTCTTGATGGTGGACATTGAAATCCCTCACCCAAAGTACGTTTTGTGCCCTTGCCACCCTCAGAGCTTCCTGCAAGTGTTGATCAGCATAGAGGAGTACTGACTCATCAGTTGGGAGAGGCTGGTACATGGTAATCAGCAGGAGGCTGCCTTTCCCATGTGCAAACTAACGTCATGAGACTTCATGGGATACAGAGTCACTGTTGAGGAATCCCAGAGCAATTCCCTTCCAACTGTATCCCACTGTGCCACCACTTCTGTTTTGTATGTCCTGCTGGTGAGAGAGGAGATATCCTGGAAAGGTGATGGGGTGTCAGGGATATAGTCATACTCACAGAACCATACCTTAAATACAATGTCAGGCTGTTGCTCCACGTGTCTGTTTATTTCTATGCACTGTTTCCTGCCAGCTGTCCCATTCTAGAAGCATGTCCATATATTCACTCCAATCCACTCAGATAAGATTTTGCAAACTAGGCTGGGAGGTTTATCAACATCTTTTTTTCTGAAAATCCACGTGTTTTACATCCATTGCTTCTCTTTCATTTGTCTCCCAGTCTGTTTCTGAAACATAATTCCCGTTTCATAAATCTATGTTAGTGTTGTCTATGACCATTGTATTCAGTCCCAAAAATTTCTCCCAAACCATTTACTTACTATGTTCGATGTTCCATGTCCTATTTCGTTTCCCACACCGGACATGGTTTTCCTGGTATTGTCAGAAAGTTCTGTGAAGACAGAACTGAAGCAGTGGATTCATAGTTTTGTCGTTTCCCTGTTTCCCATTCTCCATTCTCTGGTTTCAAACTAGAAGGAACCCACACTGTTTTCTCATACTTCTCACATTGAAATAATTTGACAAGTTATAACAGTTCACTCTTATAACCTTTGTGAACATTATCTTCAGAAACCTATCAATTCCTGCCTTAAGCTGCTCAAGCTCCACATCATACACACACAGGAGCATAGTCTCTGTACCAACAGAAATACAGCACGATCTATATTAGTCCCACTTTCCAACACCACGCACATAGCCTGGAATGTTATGGCACTTCCAAATGCTCGTCCAAGTACACTTAACGATTGAGAGGTTAGCCGTGATAACTCCCCTCTCAGGAAGTACATTCTAGAACTCAACACCCTCTGGGTGAAAAAAAGTAATCTTTAAATCCTCTCTGAACCTCAAACCCTTCACTTTAAGGTGTGCTCCCTTGTTCTTGACCCTCTGTCTAAAAGGAACAGCTTCTGTCTATCCACCCTGTCCATGCCCCTTGTTAACTTATCCTTCTGAATCACATCCCCATCAGCCTCTCTGTCAAAAGTAAGCAACCTGAGCTCATCCAGCCTCTCTCCATAGCTGATATGCTCCATCCCAGGGAACATCCTGGTGAATCTCCTCTGCAACCCCCTCCAGTACAATCACATCCTTCCTTATAATGATGCTCCCAGACCGACATACAGTACTCCATCATGGACTAAACAAAGCACTGTATAGCATTTAAAATCTACTCCCTGATTATTAAACGCTCCACTCAAGGTTCAATTCTTAACTCGTCCATTACCCTGTTCAGTCACATTCAGGGATGTGTGGAAAAACACCCTCTGAGCTCCCTAGTGTGCTGCCAATCATTGTGTACACCCCATGTCTGGTTCCTCCTTCTAAAGTACATCACCTCATATTTATCAGGATCACATTCCATCTGCCACTGATCTGCCCATCTGATCATTCCACTTGTATTTTCCTGTAAAATCAGAACTTCCTCCTCACTGCTAAACACCCGGCTAATCTTCGTGTCAAACAAAAACTTACTTATCACAACTCCCACCCCTCCACCCACGCCCCACCCCCCCACCCAGATTCACATCAAAACCATTTATGAATGCGACAAACAATAAGGGACACAGCACTGATTCCTGTGGTACACCAGGTGAAACTGGTCTCCAGTCACACAAACAGCCTTCTCCCACCACCCTCTGCCTCCTGACACTAAGACAATTGTCGCTGTAACTTTTCAAGTTATCCTTGATACTCTGAGATTTTACTTTAATTTTTTCAGTTTCCCATGCGGAACTTTGTCAAAGGCATTGCATCAAAACTAAATCAGCTACCTCCTCAAACTAATTGAATCAACTCCATTAGTTTGACTTCATTCTGATAAAGTCATGATGATTATCCCTGATCAAGCCTTACCATTCTGATTGGAGATCAATTTTCTCGTTCTCTATTTTATCCAGTAGTTGCTCGTCTAGAGTTTCCTGGTCTATCTCTACCACCCTTACTGTGAAGTGCAATCATAATAGCTGTTCTCCAGTCCTCTGGCATCTCCCCTATTGTCAGATTCTAATTAAAATTTCCAGTCAGCGTCTTTCCTCCCTTGACTCCAAGAGTATCCAGACCTGCAGATTGGTCCAATTTTATACCAGACAAAGCCTCAAACCCCTGCTCGTATTTTACATCAATCTCTTTCCAAGAGCTTTCCAGTCCATCTTCTCAAATTCTGTACCTGCATCCTCCTTCTCCCAAGTAAAACAGCTGTAATGTTTACATGTAACAATCTATCATTGTTCTCCGGGTTGACACACTGATTGCTCCTTTGGTTTCTAATGGACACTCACTGTTGCTGATTATTATGTTCTACTTGTCCGTGTAGAATATCATGGGATTCTCCCTCATCTCTCCTGCTTGCTCTTCTCCATGTCCCTCGGTTGTTCTCTCCCCTCTATGTTTCGAAGTTTCACTAAATTCATCTTTCATCTTTTGAAACTCGAGATCACAGGCTGAGTTTCCACATCAGACAATCTTGCCATTTTAGGGATTAATCTGGAGAATACCTTTTGCAGTTCGTCTGTAGTATATTCTATTTTAGATTGGGACTCCAAACGGTACACAATACTCTCAGTTTAGTCTCAGCAACACTCTGTGCAGCTGGCGCATGGCATCTTCTATATTTCAATGACATTCACATGAATGTAAACCTAATTTTTCGTTTCCTCTTTGCTTGTGTTTAGATTACATTGCGTTACAGTGTGGAAACAGGCCCTTCGGCCCAACAAGTCCACACCGACCCGCCGAAGCGCACCCACCCATACCCCTACATTTACCCCTTACCTCACACTACGGGCAATTCAGCATGGCCAATTCACCTGACCTGCACATCTTTGAACTGTGGGAGGAAACCGGAACACCAAGAAAGAAGCCCACGCAGACACAGGGAGAATGTGAAAACTCCACACAGTCAGTCACCTGAGGCGGGAGTTGAACCCGGGTCTCTGGCGCTGTGAAGTAGTAGTGCTAACCACTGTGCCACTGTGCCGCCGAATTCTTCCCAATTCCTTTCACTTTAACTTTTCTTATGATGTTAGTGGGAGAGTTTTTAAAAAATATCCTCTTGAATATCCAACTATACGTTATCCATTAGCTCCTCATTGCCTACGTCCACAAGAATCATCTTCAAACCATTCCAAAAAATGTTTGCCACTTATGGTTTTCGTTTCATCGATGCATTATCATCCTCCCTAGTTTTCCCATGACCTTCTATATATCCAGTAACACGTTCTTTATAATCGAGCCCAACAGACACCCGACCGCGGATGACAAGTTACTGATCTGTAGTTCACCACTCTCCATCTTCATCCTTTCTTGAACTGTTGGTTCATATTTATAACCTTTGCCTTATCCAGATTGGCTAAATATCTTTCGGGAATGTATTGGAAAACAACGTGATAATCTGCGATGCAATCAATATGCCTATTGCTGCTTCCTCTGAATCTCTTGTATGTAGTACATCTGATCTGTCAGATTTATAAATACTCAATCCAGCTTTCTTTTAAAACATGACCTCAACACTGATAAGAATGGTCTTATACTTTACTTAACCAAGTCCCATGGTCACTTGGTATTTCTGGGAGAATTTCTGGATATTCTGCCTTCAAGATAGACACAAAGAAACTGTTTCTTTTCCCTGCGATTTCTCTGTTGTCTTCAATAAATTATTCCGTCCGCACACCCACTGTTCCATATTTGACCTTGTTTTTACTTTTGTTTCATACACTGATGTACTTTTTCTAAAGCAGTCTTTATGTTTTTCTTTTGTTTGTATGCTTTTTCGCTTTTTGATTTTCTTTTCTTGGTCATCCGTTGCTGGGTCCTATATTTCTCCGAATCCACTGGCTTACTACGGTACTTGGCATTTTTCTGAGCTAATTCCTGTGATCTAATAAATAGTTGAAGGTGAGGCTGAAAGGGTTAGGTCGGAGAGGCGGGTGGACCAGATTGATCGGAAGGAAGACGAACACATAGGAACGTTCAAAAGGGGGGAGGATGCTGAGTTGGAAGATTGGACTGGGATAAGGTGGAGTTAGGGTAAATGGGGAAACTAGTGAAATCTACATTAATCCCTTGTTGTTGGAGGCTCCCAACGTAGAAGAGGACCCTTTCTTCATCCATGCTTCGGGGTGGTTAGGGTTTGGCAATGGAGGAGGCCCAGGACTCTCACGTCCTTGGCAGAGTGGAAAGGCGAGTTAAAGTGTTCAGCCACAAGGTGGTGGAGTTGGTCAATGTGGCTATCCCAGATATGTTCTCTGAAATGATCCACCTGCCTTACCAATGTAGAGAAGACCACACTGCCTTTCATGTATGTAGTAGATGAGGCGTTCTGTCTCCCTTCATCACCTATCACTTTCAACCACACCTTCATCTACCTATCGCATTCCTTGCTACCTCCCTCCTGCCACACCGCCTTCTCATTTATCTCTCAGCCCCCTTCATCATAAGCCTCATTCCTGATGAAGGGCTTATGCCCAAAACGTCAATTCTCCTGCTCCGAGTACGCTGCCTGACTGTGCTTTTCCAGGACCACACTCTTCGACTCTGATCTTCCAGCACCACACTCTTCGACTCTGATCTCCAGCATCTGCAGTCCCCAATTTTCCTCACACCTTCAGGGCTTGCATGATTCAGATTTATGACAGTTACTTCAAATAAAACAAAAACTACCGTGTACTCAAACAGCATAAAAGAAAACCAATGCATTGTGGTCACTGTTCCCAAAAGGTCCTTTACAGCAAAGTTTTCAATTAGTTCTTTTGATCATTCAACATCAATTTCTAAATAACCTGATCTCTAGCTCAGTGCTCGACAAAATGTTAATGCCACCATCTAACACATGCTCATGAAATCCATTTTTCCCAACATTAGCATTCAGTTGGGTTAACACAGTTTAGATATAATTTAAACAGGACATTATTACTGCAGTAGCCACAAATGTGTACATCTCATTTCCTGTTTTATAACATGCCCAGCATTTGTATTGCAGCTTTCACTTTGATATATAACTCCCATCAATGTTTCCTTCTCCTTGCTGTATTTGCACTCCACCTTACTAGATTCTGGAGAATCTGAGCGATGTGGGATTTGGGGAGATTAATGGTAGAGATCATCTCGCCACATCATTTATGATCTTCTTAAGCATCATTGTGACATTTTCTCCAGATATCCCGTTATGCTGAGGGAGTAGAGAAGGACAATAATCGTTCATAAATGCTCTGTCTTCCCCCAGAGAGCTGAGAAAGCTCTAACCTGGGTGGGAACCTTACAGCAGGATGGTAAAGTGTTTCTGCTGCTGTTTTGGGTCTTAGTGAGATCACATCTGGAGTAGTGTGTACAGATTTAGTCTCTTCAATGAAGAAAGGATGTTGTTATATTGGAAGCAGCTCAGAGATGGTTCCCTCAGCTGATTCCTGCAATGAAGGTGTTAGTTTATAACGAAAGGATGATCAGGTTGATCCAATAGCCATTGGAGTTTACAAAAATAAAGGCTGATCTTATTTCAACATAGATGACAGGAAGGAGTCAACAACTGAAGAGAATTACACAGATAGTGGGGGAATCCATTCTGTTCTCCAGCCTGTTACACAGGAACAACAGGAGGATACTCAGGCCTTCGAGCCTGTTACACCAGAATAGGACGACACTGTTCAGCCCCTCGAGCCCGATGTATATTTATAGGAGGAGGCCAATCAGCCCTTTGAATCTATAACACTGGCCCCAGAGTAGGCCATGCTGCACCAGTATCCTATTACACAGCAACAGGATCAGTCCATTCAGCCTCCTTAATTCCATAACATCGGAACTGGAAGTGGTCACACAGTGACTGGAGATTGTTACACTGGGATAACAGGAGGTCATTCAGACCCACCGAGTCTGTTGGAAGGGAAATGTGTTAGGATAAAAACTATCTGAGATTTTTTCATGAGAAAGGAAGAGGTAATTCAGACACGTGTCTGTTGTATGGGAACAAGAGAAGACCAATCGTTCCCTTCGTCCCATCTCTGGGATACATGAGAAGACCGTTCAGTATCTCCACCGATTATGGTGATATATGAGAAGAACCATCAGACCCTCAAAATGTTACACAGCAACGGGAAGATTCCATAATCCCCCACCCCTCTAACAGGAGGTGGTCATTCTGGCCTTGGGGATGACAACATGGGAACGCCAGAAAGACTTCATCCCATCGATTTTGTGCACCAGCAGGATGATGAGTCCAGTCACCCACACATACCGTTTATGCAGCAATTGGAGCACATCTCTTAAAACTCTTTTGCCCATCAAACAGGAATTCAAAGAAAATTAAAGATTTTAGAAAGGGAAGAACTTATAATAACTGAATAATTAGGAAGTAAAATGTAACAATAAAGTATTGTAATTTAAGGCAAATTATTAGAATCCATTGTTGAGGACATTTGCAAACGTAAACCACAATCCATCGGACTCAACATGGTTTTACAAAAGATAAACTATGATTGAAGTGCTTTCTTGAGTTATTTAAAGATGTGACAAACAAGGTAGATAGTGGGAATCCTGGAGATGGAATATACCTGGTCTTCGTGAAGGCATCGGATATGTCGCTTCTCCAAAGAGTGAGTGGTAAGATCCGACAGCATCAGTTTAGGAGTAATTTATTGGCTTGGATGGAGGATTGGTTAACTAACAAAATGCAGTCAGATGAATTAAATGTATCATTTTATATTGGAAAATGCAATTTGTTGGGTGCCATGGAATTCAGTTCTCATGCCTCAACCATTTGGGATCGATACTATTACTCGGTTGACGGGATAGAAAATACAATACCTACATTTTCTGATGACACTCGCATTGGTGGGAAATTACTTCGGAATGATGATGCAAGAGATTTAAAAACCATCTGAATAGGTTGGGTGAATGGGCAAACATTTGGCAAGGAAAATTAAGGTGGATAAATATGGGGTTATTCAAGTTGGCCAGCCTAACAAAAAGGCAAATTATTATCTAAATGGAGAGGAACTCCAAAGTGCTTAAGTGCAGAAGGCGCTGGGTGCCTGCTTGCATATCACAGAAAACTTGTTTGCGGGTACTTGAAATACTGAGAAATGCAAGCATAACTTCATCGTTTATTTATAAAAGGATAGAGTAGAAATGTAGGGAGTGTTGGTGTAGCTATGCAAGGCATTAGTGAGGCTGTAACTGGAGTACAGTTTGGGTGTCCTGCAGAATGAGGTATTTCCATTGGAGGCAATTCAAAAGAGCTTCATTAGAATGATTCCATATTTGAAGTGTTTGTCTTATGAAGAGAAATTGAGCAGTTCAGGCCTATACTCTCGATTTTATAAGAACGATAGGAGAGCTCATTGAGGTCTGTAAGATGCGAAATATAATTGAAAGTGTAGATGTGGAGTGAATATTTTTTTCATCAGCCGCAATCTCCAACAAGAGACGAGAGTTTGACGATCGAGAGATAGCAGGGATGTGGAACAGAGGCCGCGATGACAGCAGCCATGATTGTATTCCATGGCGGAGCAGATTCGAGGGTTTGGATTCCAGACTGATTCTCCTCGTTCATATTCAGCTTTTCCACTGTGTTCCACAGTAATGGGAGAGGACAGTGTATCAAACAGGAAGCAGGCGCTCCGGATAAATCAGTCTTCATCAGTTTGACAGAACGTCACCAGTGGAGTCACACAGTGACCAGTGCAGGGTCCTCAACTATTTACAATCTATATCAATGATCAGGAGGATGGAACAGATATAGAGGTACTGAGTTTGGTCATGTTGCTGTGATAAGCAAGAGATTAAATTATCAAGAGAGGTAAAGGCAAATGAAAATTAATTTGGCAGGTGCAATATATCATGATATAAACTGTCATTTCATTTACAGGAATAATGGAAGGCAGTATGTTACTGAAATAGAAAGGGATTACAGGACTTAATGATACTGTGTACTGGGGGGTTCACTCAGCCCCGTTCAGACATGGGAGGTTTTGCTCCATCCCTGATCGTCTGCTCCTTCACACTCCAAGTGACCCCATTGCTCTCCGTACACATGGAATGTTTTGAAGTGTTTGGTTGGTGATGGGGATGCTGTTTCCAAACATGTATTAAGGGGACAGCCTTTATCCAAGATACATTCATTCATTTCTACATGGAGACCCGAAGATGATGGGATTGCTGTCTGCTTGTGAATGAAGGAACTGTGGCTGCTGTCAGGACAGAGGTATTCAGCACCATAGTGTACTGTGCATGGACACACGGTAACATTAACAGAGAGAGAGAGCTCCTTCAGTTCCTCTACCTCTCCCCATTGACATGGGTACTCTGCAGATGCCATGTACAGCATCGGGAATCCCATTATACTGGATACACCCGGCAGCTCCCTGCTGTGGGGGAACCGATGTATTTACCTCATCCACCATATATATCCTCCATCACCGAATGGTTACATTGATGGCAACATACTGGGAGATGATGGCTATGTCACCCAGGCCTGTTTGGAAAGTTCCAGAACACAGAAGCTGAATGAAACTGTGACCCGAACAGCCACTGGCAGCACCGTCGTTTTCCCTGGGGTGAAGCTGCAGGATGCGTAAAAGGAGGTGACACTGCTCTGTGACTAGCTCCTTGTTCAATCAGTGTCCCCTCACACTCTGCTCCTGGATTAAGTGTAGCTTGCGAGGCTGTTAATGGAAAACTCGGGTGGGTCCAACAGATCCCTTTCCACACATACACTAAATCTGTGTTTTCAGAGGTCCCCACTCTGTAACCTTTGCTCCATTTGTTGCTCATGTTACAGACCCAGATGCTGTAACTACAGTCCCCAGGCTCCATCCAAAGATGGGTCAGCAAATCCTGATGTCTCCCTAAATGTCTCAGGCAGCTAACAGCACAACCTCCAGCATACCATCCCCAACCCCTCCACTACATTTTCAATAAGAGTCAGTCAGAAACTCCTCATCTATAAGTGTTGTGGACCAGACCAGATCCCTGCAAAATATTTTAAGAAGCTCGCTTAGACCCAAACCTTTCCTTATTTTAAAAATAGATGTGAAGTGTGCGTTCCAGATATGTTGTGACTGGTCAAACCACTCGATATTAAGCAAAATATAATCTATTCAAATGCTTTAGTTAAAATACAATCAAAGAAAAGAACATTTTGAGATAGCTTATATGTTTGAACACTTACACAAACAATAGATACCGTATCTTCTTGGTATACACCGCTTGGCACAAAGATATATTCAAATACAGATCCTTACATGCAGTTTTCCGATCGAAGAGATATCAACATCAACAGAGATCTAAGAGAGAAAAGCAGCTGGGGATCATGTATTGAAACTTCCAACCCTTTCTGGGATCCCCAACAGCTTCTGAATGCTGCAGCTAAAAACAAACCGAGAAAACCTGGTCTGGGAGAGCTGGCCGCTGCCCTTCCATTGTTACTAATGTTTTAATAAAACCTAAAGGCTTTCTCAATTTTTTACTTAAACTGTTTTCAGACAGCAGTTCTGCACCTCTGCCTTTATAATCTCTCTTCAAAAGAAAATCCCAAGATAAAATAACCTTTTTACAGTGATAGTATACTCGCAACTCCACCTTTAAAAAATGATCCATGAATGTACAAAAAGGGATTCATTTTAGACCTCCTAATCTTCCTCTGTGAGTAGACTGGTGGGAAAGGCGGGATTACCTTACACTGAAAGACTGAAGTGACTGGGCTTGCACACACTTGAGTTTCGAAGACTAAGAGGGGATCTGATTGAGACATATAAGATTATGAAAGGATTGGACACTCTGGAAGCAGGAAACATGTTTTCGCTGACGTGTGAGTGTCAAATCAGAGGACTCAGCTTAAAAATGCGAGGTAGACCATTTTGGACAGAGATGAGGAGAAACGTCTTCACCCAGAGAGTGGCGGCTGTGTGGAAAGCTCTGCCCCAGAGGGCAGTGGAGGCCCAGTCTCTGGATTCATTTAAGAAAGAGTTGGATAGAGCTCTCAAAGATAGTGGAATCAAGGATTATGGAGATAAGGCAGGAAGAGGATACTGATTCGGAATGATCAGCCATGATCATATTGAGTGATGGTGCAGGCTCGAAGGGCAGAATGGCCTACTCCTGCACCTATTGTCTATTGACTGCAATGCATATATATTACATTGAATCTGAGCATACAAATGTTCACAACGAGATTCGATTTTAGTCATTTTACTCCTGCCACAGAATGCCTTTGTCTTTCTTCACTCAAGTTTCCACAACGTGTCAAAACTTAGGTTTTCTAACCCCGTCACATGTATAATTTCATATTGAATGGCGGAAATAATCAGCTCAGTCGACACAGACTGGTATTTTTCTCCCAAAATTTCTCCACAAACTTTAAGGGGTCACGATCAGTGATAAAGATTTGTCTCAGGTATGTTATTCGCAATTTAAATGCTGAAATGCTGTAACGCCAACACCAAGCTCAAGGCCCCCTTCCCCAATGTGGAAAAAATCTGTTGATATTTCCACTGGACACTCTGACACACGTTACATCATGGAGCGCTGCTCATCTCTCCAATAGTCCTTCTGAATGACATAGCTCCTCATATCTCAGCATAAAAGAATTACATCCTTCTTTACCTTTTAATGCTGTAACCTCTTTACCTGCTACCCTTGGCCTATGCCAGTAAACCTTACTCTCACAGGGATATGTTCTAAGAAAATCTCACACATTCTTCTCAATCTCTCACAGAAACCAAACTTTGATTTCTGAACTCAATCTTCATCATCAACCATTTTAGCTTCTAACCTTCCCATTGTTACTCTCTGCTCTTCCACATGAGTTCTCATGACTGCAGGAAGTAAATTGTTGAACTTCTCGAAAATAAGAATCTCTCTAAGGGTCATAGGTTTGCTCTGATTTAATACCCTTCCCCACCTTTCAAAATTTGTTTGATCCTTTCAAACACAACGTGCATTTAACCAGGCATGGTATTTTAGATTCCTGAAACACTGTCTGTCAGCTTCTGCACAAGCTCATATGCACTTCAAATGGCTTTCTTTACCTCCCCATATTCAGCAGATACCTCCTCTGATAGGGATGCAAATGCCTATCAGCTTTGTTTGAATCAACTAAATCCACATGTTCTCTGGTAACTGCATTTGTTTAGCCACTTTCTGAAATGATATTAAAAAGGCTCCCTCCATCATTCTCATCAAATTTAGATAACACCTGGATGTATTTAAACAGATCCCCATCAGACCTTTGGCTATATAGGGTTGCTCATCCTCACGATCCTCCTTATCCAGCCAACTGTCTGCCTTCATCTCCACCTTCTATGTCAACTTTCCTCTCTAATTACTAACTTTTGAAGTTGAAACTCTCTGCTTTTCTTCTCTCTTTTTCTCTCTTTCGTCTTCATTTCCTTTTCTTTTATTTCTACTTTTCATCATAATTCAAACTGTTTCAATTCCTTCTCATGTTCAAGGTGCCTCATTTAAAATTGAATTCTAGCCATTTCCAAAGATTGTGATGGTGGTTCCACCAAATTTAATTGCCAAGCTCTCGCTGTAATTATCTCTCATTTTCGCACAAACACAATTCCAACTCCAGCTTGTCTGCCAATTCCTACAGCTTCCCTTCATTACCTTTTGTAAAACCCCTAACTTTCTTTCTTCCACACCCAGAGAACTCTTAGTGACTGAAATTGTCTTTATACTCAACACACTGTTTAAACCAACCGAATTCAACATCCAGAAGCAAAGACACTAACAACTACCATACACGACCTTTGAACCCAATAGCCTGCCGGTGCACACTGTCCAGTGTTTGCATGAGCTTATTCTGGATTCTAGTTTCCTCCCACAATCCAAAAGTGTGCATGTCAGGTGAATTGGCCATGCTAAATTGTTTGTAGTTTTCAGGGATGTGTGGGTTAGGTGCCTTGGTCGGGGTAAATGTGTAATAATAGGGTAGAGGAATGGGTCTGGGTAGGTTACTCCTCGGAGGGTTAGTGTGGACTTGTTGGGTCGAATGGCCTGTTCGCACACTGTAGGGATTGTAATTCTAAACCCAATTTGGTATTATCGATTTAGAACCAGACAAGAGTCCCCAGTTTGTTATAGACAAACCAGACTGACTCAAACTATTTTAAGGAGGTAGCTTGGATGCCAAACCTTTCTTATTTTAAAGGTAGATGTGAAGTGTGTGTTCCAGATGTGATGGTACTCGTCAAACCACTCACCATTAAGCAAAACATAATGTATTTAAATACTCTAATCAAAATCCATACACAATGAAGAGGAATTTAGAATAACTTAACTATTGGAAACCTTAACAGAATAACGGATACAGTACCTTCTACAAATGAACTGTTCCAATATACTACAATCACCTAACACACCCCTTGGCAAAAAGGAACATTTAAACATGCATTCTTGCACACAGTTCTCCAATCCAGGAGGAAAGAGCATCAAGTGAGCTTCCAGAGAGAAGAGCAGCTAGGGATAATTTACTAAAACTTACACCCGTTCTGGGACCCCAAGCACCTGGTGATTGTTATTGCTACAATGAAAAGAAACCTAGAAAGCCTGGTCTGTGCGAGCTGGCCATTGTTACTACGATTTATTAGAAACCCTAAAAAGCCTGTAAGTTATTTACTTGAGCCATTTTCTGTAGGAAGTTTGGCCTTTAAGACCTCTTACTAAAAATAACGAGAAAGTAACCTTTTATTAAAAAAGTGACAGCATTGTCAGGCAATTTAGATGCCTGGTCCTTTACTCAGTGGGCTTCCTCATGTTACTGATCGCAAGGTAACCTGAGAGGGACAGCCACAGGTACACACCAAGTTGCAAGGATGTGTCTCATAACCTCTGAAGCACACATGTCCATGAACCATCACATGGGACACAACGGGAAGTGAACAACAGCCTGACACACGCCAATTCATTATTTCGGAGCTACACAATGCCAGCACTCAATACACTAGGGAGACAAAAACCAAGGCCAGGGAAAGATACAAAGGGACAGAGAGATTCACATTAAAGACAGAAACAGGCAGTTAATTAACTGAAAAGATGTTGTGGAAATATGGGGAAAAAGACAGGGCAATGGGACTAACTGCAGACGTGAGATCTTCGTGAGTAAAATTACAAGAATGAGAACATTGAATACAGGCATTGTCAGATCAGCTGGAATGGTTTGTTCCATCAAATTCTGAATCTGCTTCACAAAACACCACAAACAAACATAAACTGGGACAAGATGACAGCCCAGCATGGAGAGCTGTGCACACCATGCTAGTGTGTTTCTCTGTGCACTGCACTATCTGGAGAGGATTGCAAACTTTACGAACATATGCTAAATATACTCTCATCAGATTACTGCCTATAATGGGAAGGTTTGCTCTCTCTGTGTGTTCATCAGAGACTGAGACAGTGTGCGCGATAGGCGTGGTTGAATGTGAAACTCATTGTTTGAGAAGGAACGCACATGGAGAAAACAATTTTAAATAAGAACAGCTGGCAGGATTTTTGTTTATCAATAGAGAGAACGAGGGAAGTTTCATGGACAGATGAGGTAAAGTGTTTGAAAATGTTAAAATAAAGGCATTGCCAGACAAAACAGCAATACACATCCGCGTGCACATGAATGACAGATGGATGAGAGTTTGGTGTGAGTTCGAATCAGATTTGCTTCGGCAGGTTTGAAGCCGGGAGCGTCAGCAGCAGATTATTGGCTTCATTAAGCCTGTACTTCATAGCTCAAGGTTCAAACAGCAGATGGAATAAACCAGTGAGATATATTCTGGAGGAGTGAGTATTTCAAGTTAGAAATGTCAGGGAATGGTGTCAAGAATCAGCTCATTGTCAAAGGGATCTCCCACAGTTGTGACTTGTCTGCTTCAGCTGCAGATATTGGCCAAGGATGGGATGGAAACAGTGGAAGGAAGTGGAGTTTGTAACCAGAAAAGTAGACAGTGACCTCCATGCTCTTAACAGCAAAGGCAATGATACGATGCATTAAGATTCTCCCATGAAACTGAATAGTTCAACATAGAGATCCGTGAGTAACACTGCCAGAGCAGAGAGCGAGACAGTAATTGAACACCTTCATTGATGCAGTTAGCAGTGGTCTATAGAGAAAATATCTCGATTGAGACATTGGATTGGATTGGAACAATTATAGTGGCAGGAAGTGTAGATGATATGAAATAACAATAAGACAGTCATAACTGGTTTATAGAAAACAAAACCTGGATAGTGACACTCACCAGGAACACCAACGATAGCCAGGAAGGGATAATCAAAGTATTGAATAATGAGAAGAGCGTAATTGATCCGCAATTGATAATGACATCCAATCAAAGCAGAAAGATACCAAACATAATCGGCTAAGCTCCTGTCTATTGTTGGAATATTCCTGTCTAATGTTCTCAGATTCTGATGCATTGTTGGAATATTTCAGTCAAACGTTCTCAAATTCTGATCCATTGTTGGAACATTCCAATCTCATGTTCACAGATTCTGATCTCTCCTCCCCTTCTCTCTGGATCTGCTGATCCCTGTCAGTGCTGTCAATGATGCTCCCGCTCATGTTATGGGATAACACATTGAACGGAGCCCATTTATCATTAAAAGATGGAAACCCTCCACTGGGATAATTAGAATCCATGGAGATTGGCATTAATCGCAGTCACTGAACAAATAGGCTCAGTTAACCAGTTCAATAAATCACTTTTCATTTACTGGTTTTGGACGGAATGGATAAGGTTGCTGAGGGATGGACCATAAATCTTTCAATATTTTATATCTTTTTTCCCTTGTATATGAGAGTATTAACAGAACACTGCAGGGGTCTATGTATGTTCCATTCTGTTTATGAAAGGAGGCAGTTATAAAATAACAGTTCGGCTGCATAAAAAAAAAGGGGGGGGGTGGTGGACAAGTTTCTAGATACGTGAACACAAAGTACGGTGCTTATTGACCAGTGTGTGGCCACTCCTGGTTTTAATGCCCTGTTATCAAATCCTTTCATAACCTTGAGACAGAGCATTGGGATTGCTGCTCAGGAAGAAATTCTCTCCCAATGGGCCTCTTACAGAAGGAGAAGAGAAGACCATTCAGCCCATATTAGCCTGTTGCTACTTGAAAAGGTGGAAAGCTGGAATATTGGCACATTTTGTCAACAGAATCATTCAGAACAAAGAGATGTGTTGCTGCAGCTGCATAAAGTGTAACTGAGAGGGCACCTGCAGTACATTGTGGTGTCTGTGTTTCTGTAACTGAGAAAGGAAAGACCTCCATCAGATACAGTTTAACGGCTGCTCGTAATCCACGGGTTTCTGTGTCTCGGATCTATTACACAGGGACAGGAGGATGCCATGCAGCCTCTCGAGTGTGTTTGGAAGAACTGGAGGAGGCCATTAAGCCTCTTGAGTCTATTACAGAGGGACAGGAGGAGCCTAGTCAGACTTTCGAGCCCGTTATAGAGGGGCAGGAATTGTTGATTTAACTTTCAAGTCTGTTACGCATAAATATTAGTTTTAAATTAGTTGTGGAATAGGAAATACCTGATGTCAACATTAAAGTTCTAACTTTGAACAGGGCCAATTTTGAAAGTGTTCGGCGAACCCTGTGAAAGGCTGATTGGAATACCCTATTCACAGGTAAAGGGATGGTTGGAAAATGCAAGGCCATCAAAACTTGGTTTCAGAGAGTCCAGAGCCAACGTGTTCCTATTAGTGAGAGGGGCAAGGCTGGTGGGTGCAGGGAGTGCTGGATGGTTAGATATATTGTATCTCTGGTCAAGGTAAGGAAGGAGGCATATGTCCGGTAAACAGAGCTGAGATTAAGTGAATCCCGAGAGGAGTATAAGGGCAATAAGTGTATAGTCAACGGGGAATTCGGGCCAGAAAAATGTGGACATGAGATGACTTTAGAAATAGGGTTAACGAGGCATTGAAGAAATTCTACAAATCCTTTAATGGTAAAAGATTAACTAGAGGGAGAACTGGGCCCCTTAACGATCAGTAAGACTACCTATGTGTGGAACCACCCAAGATTGGAGGGATATGAAACAAAAATTTCTCCTCAGTACTTAATGAGGAGGAGGTTACAAGAGCGAGAGAATGAATAAATATACAGTGAAACATTGAAAGGTGTCTATATTACAAGGAGGTGTTTGACATTTTAAAACACATAAAGGTGAACTAATCCCTGGGACCTGATCAGTTGTATCCCAAATGTTTGTGAGAAGCTAGGAAAGAAATTGGTCAGCATTTTGCTGATATATTTGTATCATTGATTTCCACAGGTGAGGTGTCAAAAGACTGGAGGGCAGCTAACATAGTGTAATTATTTAAAAAGGAAGGAAAAAAAAACAGGTAACTATAGATCGCTGAGCCTGACGTCAATGGTGACTAAATTGTTGGAGGGGATTTTGTTGGAAAGGATGTATGTACATTTGAAAAGACAAGAACTGAAGAGGGCTTTGTACATTGGAGATCACGTCTCACTGACTCGGTGTAATCTTTTGAGGAAGTGATGAAGATGATTGATGAAGACAGGCCAGTGGATGTTGTCTTTATGGAATTCAGTAAGATTACCAAAATGTTCAACATGGTAGACTGGTTAGCAAGGTTAGACTTCCTCAGATCCAGGGAGAACTCACCATTTAGATCCGAAATTTTCTTGAATATTGGAGACAGGGCGTGACAGTGGATATTTATTCATTAAACTTGGAGACGTGTGACCAGTGGCGTGCCGCCAAGATCAATAGTGGGTCCACTGCCTTTTGTCACTGATACAAATCATTTACATTTGAGTATATGAAGTATGGTCAGTAAGTTTGTAGATAATAACAAATTTGGTGGTGTAGTCGACAGTGAAGAATGATCTCTCAGACGATAATGGGACCTTTTTCGGTGAACTGAGGAGTGGCATATAGAGTATATTTTAGTTACATATGAGGTGTTGCATTTTGGCAAGACAAATCAAGGTAAGACTTACAGGTAGTGCCCTGTCGAAAGCTGCCAGTGAAGGAGAACTCCATTGAAATGATCGAATCCCTACAGTGAGGGAACAGGCATTTCGGCCCATCGAGGCCACACCGAACCTCTAAACAGTATCCCACTGGACAAACACCTGCCCTATCCCTCTGAGCCTTCATTTCCCATGGGTAATCCAACTACCCTACACATCCCTGGGTACGGTGCGCAATTTAGCATGTCCAATCTACCCTTATCTGTATATCTTTATTCAGTTGGAGTAAAACAGCACACAGACACGGGGACAATGGACAAACTCCACACAGCGAGTCATTCAATGATGGAATTAAACCCAGAACGCTGCCCTGTGGGGCAGCAAAGCTAGCCTTGTGGTGCAGGTTCTCCGTTCCTTGAAAGTGCCGTCACAGGTAGACAGCACAGTGATGAAAGCATTTGGTAATCTTCCCTTTATTGGTGCGTGCTTTGAGTTGAAGCATTTGCATGACATGTTAAATCTGTACAGGACAATGGTTTGGCCACTTTTGTAATATTGCCTTTAATTCTGGTCTCTCTACTGTCGGAAAGATGTTGTCAAACTTGAAAGGGTGCAGAAGACATTTAAATGAATGTTGCAGGTGTTGGAGGGTTAGAGTTACAGGGAGAGTTTGAATAGGCTGGGGCTATTTTCAAGTGTTGAGGCTGGGGGGATCCTTAAAGGGGTTTATAAAATCATGAGGGGCATAGATAAGGTAAACAGTCAATGTCTTTTCCCAGGATAGACGAGTCCAAAATTAGAAGACAAAAGTTTAAGGTGAGAGGAGAAAGATTTAAAAAGGGACATGAGGGACATCTTTTTCACACAGAGGCCGCTGTATGGATGGATTGAACAGTCAAAAGAGGTGGTGGAGGCAGATACAGTTACACCATTTAAAAAGCATTTGGATGGATATATGCCTGGCATTTGTGTAGGGGGAGATGGGCCAAGTGCTGGCAAGGGGGACGAGATTACTTTAGGATATTTGGCGGTATGGATGACCAGACCGAACGATCTTTTTTCGTGCTGTATATCTCTGAGAGTCTATTGACTCTTCAGTGTATAACACGGGAACAGGAGGAGGCTATTCAGCATCTGAATTCTGCCAATCGGCTTGTTTGCTCAATCACAGAGTATCAAATAAAAAAATATATCATTCAGATTTTGATGGTGCTTTACAGAAATGGGGAAAGGCCTTTAGTCAAGAAAAAGCTGTAAAGAATGTGAAGAGGCCATTCAGTCCCTCACCTCCATTCCACAGGAGCAGCAGGTGAGCACAGAGCTATTGGAGCCGGTTACTCAGGAGCAGGAGGAGGACATCTACTTTCACAAACTTGGGATCAGGAGGGAATCATTCAACTGCTTGAAACTGGGGCACAGGGACAGGAGACAGTCACTCAACTGTTCGAGGCTGGGACAAAGGAACAGGAGCCAGTTATTCAACTGCTCAAAACTGGGGCACAGGGAAATCTGGAGGCTAGTGAGGCCCGAGGATCATGTTACGCAGGAACAGGAGGAGGTGTTCACTCCCCACCAGTATGGGACACTGGGAGAGAAGGGGAGTTTGCTTGGAACAAACAGAAATATATTAATAAGTTGCATCAGTGGTCCATTCAATCCTGCCCCACCATTCACTAAGACCACGGCTGATCTGATTGTGATTCCCTCATTCCATTTTACAGAGCTTCCCCTCTCTGCAGCCTGTGCTCCATTGTTGGTCATGTTGCAGACCCAGATGCTATAACAACAGTTACCATGACTCATCCAGAGGGTCGGGTCTAACTGGATGAGTCAGGATTTGAAGAGTCCAATCACAAGAATTAAAACAAAAATAAAGGTAGAGCCGGATGTTTAGTTCTCTCACATTCGCAATCTAACTCACATAACCATTGCATATTCAGGATGGAGCACTGTGTAGATCCGGCTCGTGTACTGCTGAATACAACCGCGCTATGTGCAGAGTGAATCTCTGTGCAGCCCACACCAATGCTGGATCTATAATCCTGGGCTAAATGTCCAGCGTGGGGAGCTGTGCAGTCCGCACTTTTTTATTCATATATAAAACCAGGCTGTTGCATTGTTCGGTAAGACTGTGTTAGATCGCAGCTCAGTGTGGGGAAATTTTCAACCAATGTTGGAACTGACAGGATGTGCAGCTCCCATCCATTTACAGCTCCATATCTCCACTGTGCCTTGACAAGGGATGCTGCGAATGTGAAAGTCACTGCGAGGAAGAGATGTAAATGGAAACAATTTAAATACCAATAGTTCTGATTAAGGCGCGTATCACTCGAGTATTTAAAGATGAAATAACTGAGATAATATCCAATGAGATTTTGTAAATGATGCAAACAATAAGAGGGGTTGGTAACGTTATAGTGGTTGCACTATAAGCCTTCAAATAATCAATGGGAATTAGAAGAACAAATATGCAGGAAGACTGGCGAGACTTGCAGGAGCAATAGGGTTGTCATAATCGGTGATTTTAATTATCCTAACATAGACTGGGACTTCCAGAGGGTTAAGAACTTAGGTGGAACGTAATTTGTTAAGTGTGTTCAGGAAAGCCTCCACAAGCAGCATGTACAGAGTCCTACTCGGGAAGGGATAAACTCGACCTACTGTTGGGAAACAGGGCAGGAGAGGTGACGGAGGTAAAGTGGGGGGGCATTTTGGGAAAAGTGACCAGAGATGTATTAATGTTAAAATAGTTATGGTAGGAAGAAAATTGGCCCACAGATTCAAGTGCTAAATTGGGGCAAGGCGAATTTTGTTGAAATTAGACAGGGGATTTCAGGGCTTGATTGGAGTAGTGTGTTTCCAGGTAAAAGGATCCAGGGCAAGTGGGAGGGCTTCAAAGTGAGATAGCTCGAGTTCAACGTAGATATGTTCCTGTGAGGGTGAAGGGAAAGTGAGGCTGGAAGAGAGAACCCTGGATGACAAGAAATATTGAGGCTCTGACCAGAAAGAAAGGAGGCGTCACTCAAGTACAGGCAGCTGATTCCAAGGGAATGTCTGGTGGTACACATGGGTTACAGGAGTTTACTGAAGAAGGAAATCAGCAGGGCTAAAATGGGGTATGAGATAGCCTTGGCTGAGCAGATTAAGATGAATCCAAATTCAGTATAGTAAATAAAAAGAACAACTGGAGAGAGATAGGACGCCTTAATATCCAAAATGGGCATGCATGTCTAAAACCTCAAGAGAGAGGTGAGGTCCTCAATTTCCCCTCTGTGTTTATCATGAAGAAAGACATGAAGACCTGTGACCTTTGGGAGGTTAGTTGCGATATCTTGGTACAGTCAATATCACAGTAGATGTATTGTTGGACATACTAGAAATCATAAAGTCAGATAAATCTCTTGGTCCTGACCAGATATATCTAAGAGCACTGCACAAGGCGAGAGAAGGTAGTTCAGGGGCAAGTCCCGGAAGACTGGGCAGTAACAAATTTTGTGCCCTTATTCAGAAGGGCTGCAAAGGAAAGCCTGGGAAAGATAGACCAGTAAGCTTCACATCTGTTTCGGAAACCACTTGAGAAGGTTTGGAGATATAAGATATGGACGCATTCGGGAAGACAGAGTTTGACTTGGAGCAGTCAGCATAGCTTTGTGTCTGGCAGATCATGCCTGACAAATTTTGATAGAGATTTTTGAGGAAATGACCTGGAAGGTTGATGAGGAAAGATGGTGGACAAAGTCTATATGGATTTCAGTCAGGCCTTTGATAAGGTTCCACATGGTAGTCCGCTCTAGAAGGTTAGATCGCATGGACTCCAATGTAAACTGGCAAATTGGCGACACAATTGGCTTAATGTTCTGAAACAAATGGCTATGGTGGAGGTATGCTTGTCAGACTGGAGGCCTGTAACTAGTGATCGGTCCTGGCCCATTGCTGTTTGTTATCTATATCATTTGATTTGGACCAGAGTGCACAACGCAACGTTAGTAAGTTTGCAGATGACACTAAATTAGGAGACATCATTTACAGTGAGGAACGTTATCAGAAATTGCAGTAGTACCTTGATCAGCTGGGGAAGTGGGCTGAGAAATAGCAAATGGAGTTTAATTTAGATAAGTGTGACGTCTTGCATTTTGGAAAGTCAAATCCAGGTAGGAGTTTAATGACGAATGATAGTGCCTTAAGACGTGTAGTGGAACAAAAGTTCGTTGGAGATCAGGTGCACGATTGTCTGAAATTTGAGTCACAGATACACAGGACAGTGAAGAAGGCTATTGGCACATTGGCCTTCATCAACGCATTGAGTATAGAAGTTGGGACGTTATGCTGCATTTGTACAGGATGTTGGTAAGACTGCAGTTGGAGTATTGTGTTCAGTTTTGTTCATTTTGCTCTAGAAAGGATATTATTGAACTAGAAAGTATGCAGAACAAATTTCCAAAGATGTTTCCAGGTCTAAAAGCTCTAATTTATAGGCAGAGATTGGACAGGTTAGAACTTATTTCTTTACAGCTTAGGAAACTGAGGGGGTTCTTATAGAAGTGTAGCCCTTATAAAATCATGAGAGGCATGCATGGGGTGAATACTTCAAACTTCTTTCACAAGTTTGGTGAATCGAAGACTAGAGGACATCCATTAATGTTTGGAAAGGATAAAAAATATAAAAAGGAAACTGAGGGGCAACTTTTTTACATAGAGTGTGGTACGCATATGGACTGAGCTGTCAGTGGAAGTGATTGAGGTGGGTTCAGTAACAACATTGAAAAGTCAATTGGAAAATACACAGATAGGAATGGATTAGAGGGATACAGAACAAGGGCAGGGAAATGGGGTGAGTCTGGATGTACATTTTGGTTGCCATGAACCAGCTCGGCCAAATGACTAGTCATACTGGCAGTCTCGTGCAATATGACTGTAAATGAGTCTGTTTTGGGGTGGTGATAGGATGCGGGGGGAGACTGAGATAAAATGTCATGGAAGGATACGTTCACAGTTTCAGAATGAAGACATTTCTATAGTATCATGCAACACGGGTCTGTATTTCGAAGAATTATGAGTGAAAGGGATATTGCTGTGAGTTCAGGCGATGGAGAGTTTTGGATGAGCATTTGTTCTGCAGCTTTATAACTGCGAATGAGGACAGCAGAGTCTTCGCCTCACTTGGCTCAATCTAACAAAAGAACTGTCGAAGTGACATTTAAATTAAGTGTGACAGAGGGGTTGTCAGCACGAGGCCGAGCTAGTTAACTGGTGCTATCTTATCAAACTCATCTCATTAACTACCTACCCCACTCCATAGTGTCCCTCTCATACAATGCCAGCCCGATTCTGCCAGCCATCATGACGGGAGGTACTTACAATCTCCTGGATGCCCCTGGATATTCTGTGATCACTGACAGTGGTGCCATCTTTAAAAGGCCGATGGGCACACGGTTGCGCTTTCTCAGTTTGGAGCTGCCCTGCACATTTTCCCCAAACATGGCAGCGAAGGGGAAATTACACCACGGTTTGTCGACAGCAACATGGAGGTCCTGGTGGATGGGCAAGTACAAAAGGGGACCATTCTCTTCCCAGAGGGGGCCACACTACCAGACCCACTGAGCATGGTCTGAGCTCCCGACCCAGCTCAGTGCAGTATCTACGGTCTGAAGAAATGTCCAGCAATACAGGACAAGCATCAATGACCTTCCCCACTCTGGAGGGTTAAGGGTCACCGTATTCTCTCTGCTCCCTCCCACTCACTGTATGTCTGTTATAGCACCGAACCCCGAATAAGGCTCATGCTCCACCACTCTCACTACTGCATGCAGCACCTTCCCTCTCTTTCTCTCTTGCCTTTCTAATGCCCCCCACATTGTTATAGAATATTCCTGTGAATGCCAATTATGGAATTTTCCAGATATTGTTCCAACTTATTCCCAGTTTCAGGAAAACGGCTGTGCCCCAGTGTGTAACACGTTAGAGGATGGAGTAGAGATGTACGTTTTTCAAATTACACACAATTAAAATCCATCATGAGACCATTCAGTATTTCAAATATGCTCCAACAGTCAATACGTTTGGGGGTGATCTGATGGTTTTCTCAGCTCCATGTTACAGGAACTTTCAGTCATTCAACCCCCAGGTTCCTGTTGCTGAGCAGACGAATCTCAGACACTTCATACCCCGATGTGCATGTATATACAAAATAAGTTAATGTCTCTAAACAGACAGAAGAAAAACAAAAATAAACAAAAAATAATAAATAAATAATAACAAAGTGATAGCTCTCGTTCTTCGAAAGCATCAACTGATACACATTCATACATTCATTGTTCCTAATATGTGATTCATCAGACAATATCATCATGGCTATATAAAAAGACCTTTTTAGAGTGGCAAATAAGCCTGCATCGTGGTAATCCAGAAAGGGTTGCCATATCTTACATAAATCTCTGCTTTTCGGTGCACCATACTAATGACAACGTCTAAAGGGATATTCTCCATGACGAGCTTACAACGACCCAATAGACCCAATAGGGTTTTCAGACATCCAACACAACAGAATATTCTTCCTCGCACATGAAGTATGGGGGAGATACTAAACGAGTATTGAGCATCAGTATTTACTGTGGAAAATGATTTGGAAGATATAAATCGTAGTGAAATAGATGGTGACACCTTGCAAAATATCGATATTAGAGACGAGGAATTACTGGATGTCTTGAAGCGGGTAAAGGTGGATAAATCCCCAGGACCTGATCAGGTGACCCCAGAACTCTGTGGTAAGCTAGGGAAGTGATTGCTGGGCGTCTTGCTGAGATATTTGTAATATGGATAGTCACAGGTGAGGTGCCGGAAGACTGGAGGTTCGCTAACGCTGTGCTATTGTATAAGGAGGGTGTTAAGGACAAGCCAGGGAACTATAGACCAGTGAGCCTGACGTTGGTGATGGGCAGGTTGTTGGAGGGAATCGTGAGGGCCAGGATGTGCTTGTATTTGGAAAGGCAAGGACTGATTAGGGATAGTCAACATGGCTTTGTGCATGAGAAATCATGTCTCACAAACTTGATTTAGTTTCTTGAGGAAGTAACAAAGAGGATTGTGTAGAGCAGAGGGGTAGATGTGATCTATATGGACTTCAGTAAGGGTTTTGATGAGGTTCCCCATGGGAGACTGAATGGCATGGTTAGATCTCATGGAATACTTGGAGAACTAGCCATTTGGATACAGGACTGGCTCAAAGGTAGAAAACATAGGGTGATGGTGAAGGGTTGTTTTTCAGACTGGAGGCCTGTGACAAGTTCAGTGCCACAAGGATCGGTGCAGAATTTACTACATTTTGTCATTGACATAAATGATTTGGATGCAAGCATAAGAGGTACAATTAGTAAGTTTGCAGATGACACCAAAATTGTAGGTGTAGTGGACTGCAAAGAGTGTCACCTCAGATTGACCAAATGGCCAATAGGCTGAGAAGTAGCAGATGAAGTTTGATTCAGATAAATGCGAGGTGCTGCATTTTGGGAAAGAAAATCTTAGCAGGACTTTTACACTTAATGGTAAGGTCGCAGGGAGTGTTGCTGAACAGAGACCTTGAAGTGCAGTTTCAAAGCTCCTTGAAAGGGGAGTTGGAGGTAGATAGGATAGTGATGAAGGCGTTTCCTTTATTGGTCAGAGTATAGAGTACAGGAGTTGTAAGATCATGTTGCGGCTGTACAGAACATTAGTTCGGCCAGTGTTGGAATAGTGGTCTCCTGGTCTCCTTCCTATCGGAAAGATGTTGTGAAACTTGAAAGGGTTCAGAAAAGATTTCAAGGATGTTGCCAGCGTTTCAAGGATTTGAGCTATAGAGAGAGACTGAACAGACTGGGGTTGTTTTCCCTGGAGCGTCGGAGGCTGGGTGCTGACATAATAGAGTTTTACAAAGTTATAAGGGGCATGGATAGGGTAAATAGGTAAAGTCTTTTCCCAGGGGTCGGGGCGTCAGAACGAGAGGGTATAAATTTAGGGTGAGAGGGGAAAGATATAATAGAGAACTACAGGGCAACTATTTCATACAGAGAATGGTACATGTATGGAATGAACTGCCAGGTGATGTCGGGGAGGCTAATACAAGTGTAACAGTTAAGAGGCATTTGGATGGGTAAATGAATAAGAAGGGTTTGGAGGGAGATGGGCCGGGTGCTGGCAGGTGGGTTTAGATTGGTTTGGGATATCTGGCCGCAATAGACGGGTTGGACCAAAGGGTCTGTTTCTATGCTGTACATCTCTATGACTCTATGACTCTATGACTTATATTAATCTCTGTTTTTTTGTTGCACCATGCTGGTGTGAAGGTCCAAAGGGATATTCTCCATGATGAGTTTACAAAGTCCCAACAGATCCGGGTAGTTTTCCGACATACAACACGACATAATATTTTCCCTAGCCCAGAAAGTAAGCCCAAAAAAAGGTATTTTATTTCCCATGTGCATCTGTGTAAGATACTCTGGGCAGGCCCAGGAAAAGAGAAACCAGGTCCACCTCCAATTCGGGCCCCAAGACCCACTCTACCACACCTACCGCAGAGCTCCAATATATACGAAGTCTGCAGCAGGACCACATGCAATGAGTAAGAGTGCCTGTAATCATTCTGTATTTAGGACACGCTGAAGATAATCCCACTTTGAATTTTGAGAGAAAATCTGGGGTCAGATAGACGCTGTGAAGAATTTTCATCTGCATGGAATGGGTCCTATTTCAGATCAAAATCCTTAGAGCATTTTCACAAATATCCTCCCATGTCTGCGAAGAGATCGAAACCCCCAACTCTCTCGCACAGACGTCACGAAGCTGCACAGACTTGTCTGAGCGGACACTATCCAACTAATGATAAAGGGTACTGACAGACAGTGTATTCTTAGCAGTAAGAACCCACTTCTCTATATCGGATCTATAAGTGTCTGTTAAAAGTAATTTTTTTAATCAAATCTCTAATTTGGAAAAAAACAGAAGGAGTCTCTACTAGGTAGCCCATACTTACGAATTATTTGACCAATTGATATAATTGTTTCTCCCTCAAGTAACACGTGGTGGCTCAGTGTTTTGCACTGCTGACTGACAACATCAGGGTCATGGGTTTGGTTCCAGCCTGGGGTGACTGGCTGTGCGGAGTTAGTATATTCTCAACTGTGTCTGCGTAGGTTTCCTCCCACAGTCACGCAGATGTGCAGGTTAGATGAATTGGTCATTGCTAAATCGCTCATAGTGTTCCAGGATCTGTAAGTTGGGGCATTAAACAGGGTAAATATAGCATGGAAGGGGAATGGGTCTGAGTGGGTCACTCTTCAGAGGGTCGAAGTGGACTTGCTGGGCCCAAGGACCTGATTCCACACTGCAGGGCTTCTACTAATTCTAAATCACCCAAGAAAGGTATCCCCCTCGCTGCCCACATTTTGCACCTGGAATCTATTATCCCTGGTTGACAACCTGGTATACCAATTATAGGGGTTAAGAAACATGGTTTTGGCTGTATTGCCCTCAATCTGACGGATTGTACTTCATGCTTTAACAGTATTGATCATCATTAGTTTCTGACAATACTCCATAAACGTTGTCAATTTATCTAAGAACGACAGACTAAAAGGGTTCACTTTGTCTGAGAGGGCTCAATGTCTCGCCATATTGACGCCAAGACCACAGCGGCCCAGGCAGTCAAATACGTTGGAAAAAAATCTTAATTGATTGCTCTTAATCGGGTAGATCAACTCCTCACAATCTTTGGGGCAGTTGCAATTTTGTTAGTTTGATAAAGAATCGCTTATGGTGCCAAATAAAAGAGCTAAACCAGCCATTTTTTTTCAAAAAAAAACCTTTGATTAGATTACTTACAGTGTGGAAACAGGCCCTTCTGCCCAACAAGTCCACACCGACCCGCCGAAGCACAACCCACCCACACCCATTCCCCTACATTTACCCCTACACCTAACACTATGGGCAATTTAGCGTGGCCAATTCACCTAACCTGCACATTTTTTATACTGTGGGAGGAAACCGGAGCACCCAGAGAAAACCCACGCAGACACGGGGAGAATGTGTAAACTCCACGCAGCCAGTCGCCTGAGGTGGGAAGTGAACCGGGTCACTGGCAGCATAAGGCAGCAGTGCTAACCACTGTGTCACAGTGCAGCCCACATGCCTCATCTGTCTGGGAAACATCAAAAAAAGCATTCACACGGTGTAAAGGAAATGAGAAAGGACATTCATTTTAATAACACCAATCCGACCTCGCCAGGATTTTGGAAATGCCTCCCATCTTTGAAGGTCTTGTTTAATTTTGTCCAACAAATGGACATAGTTCACGTTAAATAAATATGCAAAGACAGATGTAATAAATATACTAAAATAGGAAAACCACCCCAGTGACCATTTAAAAGGAAACCAGGATTTAGCCTCAGTATCAGGTATTTCCCTAAGACCTCCCATAGGCATGACCTCCAACTTTGTAAAATTAATCTTATCACCTGGAAAGGCAACGAGCGAATTAATGCATTGCATCACACGACCTAACGAAATTGCGGGTTTTGACAAAAAACATAACACCCTCATCTGCATACAATGTAATCTTTCTTGACTTATATCCCACCTCTGGGGCAGATATGTTGACATCCCTACAGATGGCCTCCGCCAGTGGCTCAATCCCCAACGTAAACAACAATGGTGAAAAGTGTCAATCTTGTCGGCTGCCTGGAGAAATATTAATATTACTGGTTGGCACACTATTAGTGAGAACTGCAGCCAGAGGATCACGGTAAATGACCCTCACCCACTTGATAAAAACTTTGCGTAGAACAAACCGTTCTAATGTACAGAAGAGATCCGGCCACTCAACCCAATCAAATGCCTTCTCTCATCTAAAGAGATCAATAATCCCTGGACAGATTGATGTTGCCACTCTTGGATCATATTGAGTAACCACTTAACATTGTAGGAAAATCTGCCGCCCTTTATAAAGCCTGTTTGGTCCTCTTTGGTAATGGAAGGCAGCAAAGTTTCCAGCCTTAATGCACGGGTTTCAGACGGGATGTTGACACCAACATTTTAAATTGAGATTTGCGTGCAAGTCGCACAATCCTCCGGGGTTTTCATTTCTTCAGCATCAGAGAGATATGAGCCTCTCTAAAGGATGGAGGGAGGGGTTCGTGACTGTATGAGTGACGGAACATATTAAACATCAGCCTTGACAATAGGTTTATCAATTATTTATAAAATTCACTCAGAAATTCGTCAGGACCATGCACTTTACATTCTGAAGTTGCTTCACACCTTCCCGTGCTGACAATGGTGCATTAAGCCACACCACTTATTCAGGGGTTACTCCTGGAAGACCCAGGTTCTTGAAAAATGACCCCATTTTAATCCATCTATCCTCAAAATGTTCAGGCTGAAATAATTTGGTGAAAAATCTCGGACAGGGGGCATCAATCTTTTTGGAATTGAAGGTAAGGATCCCAGTACCTTCCCTAATTGAGGTAATGGCTTAAGAGGGGCAATCGTTTTCCTGGCAAGATAGAATAAATACCTGCCTGGCTTATCACCATGTTCAAACAGCCTTGGTTTTGCAAATGTAAGTACCTTCTTGGCTGTCTGTGTGAGCGTGGAATTCATTGAAGCATTGTGATCCTCTGCAGCTTAGCCACTGAGGTTCTATCACAGTATGCCCTCTTGGCTGGCCTCAGCTCTGCCTCAAACCAGCGTTCCTGCTCCCCCTTCTGCGACACTCTAAGGATTAATTATTCCCTCGGCAGAAGCCTTAGCAATTTCCCATCGAATGGATGGTTTACTGGTTAAATCTGAATTAATGGCTAAGAAAGATCTGAATTAATTGCAGTGGGTGGCACGGTGGCACAGTGGATTGCACTGCTGCCTCACAGCGCCAGAGACCCCAGTTCAATTCCTGCCTTAGGTGACAGTTTGTGTGGAGTTTACACATTACTCCTGTCTCTGCGTGGGTTTTCTCCGGGTGCTCCGGTTTCCTCCCACAGTCCAAACATGTGCAGGTTAGGTGAATTGGCCATGCTAAATTGCCCGTAGTGTTAGGTGAAGGGGTAAATGTCAGTGAATGGGTCTGTGTGGGTTGCTCTTCGGCGGGTCGGTGTGGACTTGTTGGGCCGAAGGGCCTGTTTCTACACTGTAAGTAATCTAATCTAAATACTCAATGAACCAACTAGTCTTAATACTAAAGAGATTGATTCGCTAGTGTCTCGAAGCTGTTATATTGCCCTTAATCTTAATCAATAAGTATACTGCTTCATGGTCATAAATGGTAATATTCCTAATTGTGCAGGATGCCACCGAATCTAAGATTGTTGCAGGAATGGGGAAGATATCAACCCTCGTGTGGCATTTATGCCGGTTAAAGAAGAAAATAAAATCCTTACTTGTGATGTGGATCTGCCTCCAGATATCCACCAGCTCTCTTTCTGCACACAAATCCATTAATTGCTTACATTATAACGAGGGTATTGGGGCACCTTAGGACATTCTGTCCACCGTGGGGTCCATAAGATAGTTGAAATCTTCTACAATAATGTGCTACGATGCAAGATAACTGAATTTGGAAAATGAATCTACCAGGATTTTAAGAGGGTGCACCGGGGGTGGGTGGGGAGGGGGTGCAATAAACATTCAAAATACTGCATTATTTACCATAGTTCAAGGCTTTGGGCATTATGAGCCTCCCGTGAGTATCAAATACAATCTAGTAGGTTAAATGGAAGATTCCTTTTATCCATTATGGCTTCTTCCCTACTCGTAATATTAAAAGAGGAGAAATAAACCCGATCAAACGCGACCTGCTGGAAAGTCAAATGTTCTTTGTCATCAAGGTGCATCTCCTGCAATAGGACAATATCCATCCTCACTTTTTAAGACTAGAAAGTAAATTTTTCCTCTTTTCTGGCTAATGGCTCCCCTTAATGCTCCAGGTACACCATTTAAGCACATCATTACCCAGAACACACTGTAGTAACATTTGAACTCGAGAGACGAAGAACTCGAATTACTGATCATGAATAAACAAAGTCTCATAGAGCTTAAAAACTACACAAACTAAAACTACTACAACTGCCAAATCTCAAATCTTTCCAAAACTAAGTATTTTAAGTAAATGGCTGTGATGGAGTGGGTTTGGGAAGCACTTGGCCCGTGCTGTGTTGCAGAGCCCGACAAAGCAGACCTTCCAGATCGCCACCATCTTGAATTTCTCCTTAACATTTCATTTTGCATTATATTCCTGGATGTTCTGGAGCAATGTGATTTTTTACCACTGTCAGTACTTCCCCAACACTGCACATTCCTGCCATTCTTCGATAATCCTAGACTCCGTTATTCTTTTGAACCTTCTGTCTGTGCCTCAAACATATTCAATATCTCTGCCTCCAATGCTTTGCAGGGAAGAGGTTTCCAAATATTTTCACCACTGAGAAAACTAAAATTAACTTCATCTGTGTATGAGATTATTTTTGTCTCCTTACCTGAGAAAGGATATAATTAAATTGGAAGAAGTTTATAGATATTTCACTTCATGTATTCCAGGGATGAGGGTCTTATATTATGAAGGCTTTAACAGGTTACTCTTGGAATGAGAGGTGATGTTATTGAAACATACAAAACCTAGATGAGAGTGATCAGATAGATACCCACTGGGTGTTTGTACAGTAAAACTTCTTGTTTTTATAGAATCTCGACATTGTGGAAGCAGGACATTCCGTCCATCAAGTCCACATCGACCCTCGTACCAATATTCCCCCCCCCCCGGACCTGCCCCCCTACTCTATCCATGTAACCCTGAATTTCCCATGACTAACCTATCTAACCAACACATCCCTGGGCGCTATAGGCAATTTAGCACAGCCAATCAGCTCTAAGCTGGATACCTTTGGACAGTGGGAGGAAACTGGAACACTGGGAGGAAACCCACAAAGACATGGGGAGAATGTTCAAAATCCACATCGAGGGTTGCCCGAGGTTGGAATTGAACGCAGCTACTTGGTGATGGGAGGTAGCAGTGTTAACCACGGATCCACCATGCACATTCGTTAGTTACATTAGTCACTTGTGGCTGACTAAAGAAATCTTCCTGACTTGTTCCTGTCACTGAACCCGACTCAGTCTGAGAACTTTATCATCGGCCATATCACCAACCTGGTTACATTTCAAATTATGTGTCAGCAGTGGAGGAATGAGACGAGAAAAGGAAACAGTGACACCCTCCAACCTCCATCAGAGCAGGAATTAGGAGAAATACACAAAGTAGGATTTCAGTCAAGTGGGAATTCTCTTACCCAGAAGTTTGGGATGGCTGGATCTTTAAATTATATCGAAGCTGGCTTTGTCTGATTTTCCATGGACAGGTGAATCAGGGATAATGGTGCATGGAAAGAAAAGTGCAGCTGGGACCTCAATGAGATGAGCCATGACCGTATTTATTAGTGGAGTAGTGTCAAAGGGCCGAATGGCCCACTTGTGTCCCTCAGCCCTATTTTCTGATGTTCCATTCAGCCCTCGGACATGCTAAACAGGGGCTGATCGAAGCCACTCCGATGGTTAGGTGTAGTTTTGGAAATGTACTTGGAAAATCCAGACTGAATCAGGAAGTGACCACCACCCCCACCCCCAATCCCTGTTTCCAGGCTTCCCCTCTTTGAATGCAACATTGTACAACACGATTTCCAGCAAAATAACCCGTTACTTTCCAAAAGCATAACATGTGAAATTAAGAAATAGGAACAGGAGTAGGTCTCTCAGCCCCTCAAGCTAACCCTGTCATTTAATAAGAACATGGCTGATCTCCTCCAGGGCTCAACTCAACTCTCTTGCCGACTCCTTGTATCCCTCCACACCTCTCTGAGTTAGGGAGTTCCAGACATTCACTAAGTTCGGTGAGAAGACATTACTCTGCATCTCAGATTGAAATCGATGTTCCTTATTCGGTATCTATATCATCGAGTTCAACACTTTGCCCAACAATGGAAACAACTTCTCAACATCTACCTTCTCCAACCCCTTCTATGTCTTGTATATTTGAGCAGTATCACTCCTCATTCATTTAAACCCCAATGAATTATCGCCTCACCATCTCAGAGATTTTCAATAACACAACCCTTTCTTCCCAGGAAACCCCCTAATGAACCAACCGAGTTTCTTGCTGCATCATCATGCTGACTTTATGTTTTATACACAGGAAGACTCCATTGCCTTTACTGTTCCTTTTCTGGAAGTCCTCTCCATTAAATAACAGCCTGCCTTTTGATTCTCAGTGTCATCCTCAAACTCGGATGGATATTGTACTCAGCTCCCTCCTTCAGGCTATCAGTATAGATTGCAAATAACTGATGCCATCAGACTGATATTTGTGGTACTCCAGCAGATAAACCTTTATCATAAAGATCCATTAATCCTGACTCTCCGATTTCTGTGTTAAACAATCATCATCCCATGTTAATACACTATCCAACGTCCTAGAGCTTCTGTTTTGTGTAAGAACTTTTGTTTTGTAATACCTTGTGGAAAATCTCTGGAAAGCCTGGTGTCCACCAGATCCCCTTTATCAAGTGCATTGTTACATTTTCAGGCATCTCCAGAAATACTTTGCATGATTTTACAGGGCAAAATATCATTTCCCTTTCACAAAACCACCCTGACTCTGCGTGAAAATTTTCTAAATGTCCATGCTTGCCAGGTTTTCCAAACGGTACTAGTCCTATCTGTTTTCATTAGGTCCATGTGCCTCTAAATGTTTCCCATTCATATGTTTGTCCAAATGAGTTTTAAATGTTGCAGCTGTACTTGCATCTCCCCCTCTTCCTCTGGAAGCTCATTCCATACCCACACCGCCCTCTGTGTAAAAAAGCTGCCCCTTAGTCCCTTTTAAATCTACCCTCTTTCACCTTAAACCTATTACCTCTAAGTTTGGATTCCCCTACCCTTTGGAAAAGACCTTGGCTCTTCACCCTATCCATACCTCTCATGATTTTATAAGTTTCTATAATGTCACTCCTCAACATCCTACACTCCATCTGATGCTAACTTCAAGAATAAGCGTTTAAAGATAAGCACTGCAAAATTGAAACAATATTAAAAATGACATCTACCAATTCTGAGCCCAAACGTCATACTGTGATTTGTTTTTCTCCATATTACAATACTAAGGCAGCATGAAACGCTTACTAGTGCCAATAAGAAGTCACGCGCCTGAATTCCTTTATCTAAAGGGGGTGATGATGATGACAGTGAAAACATATCTGTGGCCAGATTTATATATTACCACATGGTCAACATTCTCCCTCCTGGCCTCCGTTTCACTTTGTGTGGTTGTGTCTTCTTTATCTTGCATTCAATAGAGAGAACCCCTTTCCCCCATTCACACCTTAAATTCGACCCGTTATACAAAATATTTTCGTTCACCACTGCTAAAAGCCCGTTTATCTTTTGCCACACCCTCTTTTCCCTGCCACCCATCCTCTACATCTGGCAAGTGATTAAAAGGCCATTTTGCAATTGTATTCAGTTTTGAAGAATTGTCACACTGGACTGGAAACGCTAACTCTGTTTCTCTTTCTCTGCAGATGTTGACAGACCTGCTGAGTTTCTCTAGAAATGAATAGGCGCAGAACAATTTTTCAATTAAATAAATAATTATGGATACTGGAAATAGAAATAAAAAGCCTTTATAGAAGGTTCACTGGACCTGAAAGTTTAACTCTGCATTCACTTCAGAAAATTCTTCAACATCTTTATCAATTTCTTCAGCAATTTCTGTTTATGAACAATTTCCAAAGATATATTGTCAAAAATGCCCAAACATCCTGTCCAACATGGAGCGTTGTACACTGGGAACTGAACAGTAACGCATGGTGACAAGTTCCTTGACTCTGAAACTGCATAAGGCTGGCATCACTGATACTGTAGAGCTCTGAATCATGGTCAGGGAGAAAAAAACAGATGGCAACACATTCACTTCAAATACAGAAGATGACATGACTGAAAGGAAAAGATTCAGATTAATACCTTAAATGGATATTGTTTATGTAAAAATTTGGAGGCGTGACACCAAGTAAAGATTTCCAGCAGAATGAGAATATGAAAATGGAAGTATTTCCGCATCAGAAACCAGAGTAGGTCACTGAATACAGGGCTGATGGGTGAATGGGTCTCGGTGTGAAAGGAGGGGCAGTCAGTAGAATTGAATTGTAGATATTGCAGCTAAAACTGGGTTATCATCTGATGCTGTAGATTTCAATGACAATCTGTAACTTTTCCCCCAGGATAGTCCATCCGTCTACCATTTCCATCAAGCCGATCCATGGGTCAGTGACGAGTGTGGGTGAACATGGTTGGGTCGGAATCGCGTGCATCTAAACCTGATGACAACCCAATTAAAGCTACCGCACTTGATATTACAAACAGCAGGACTAACATCTGATACAGAGAGAGAGAGATGATCCCAAGACTAACAAATCAGATCTCAGCTCTGTCGGCCTGTCAAATCCATGCATTGAAGCCAATGGACCATTAAACAACTTACTGGAAGAGAGGACTCCACAAATATCCGCACCCTAAATAATGGAACAGCCCTGTACGTCAGTGTAAAAGATGTCGTATCTGCACTATCCGTAGCCAGAAGTGTTGAGTCGGTAATCCACCTCACCCTCACCATGATGCCCACAGAATCACAGATGACAGTCTTCAACCAATTCAATTCACTTCACGTGAAATGAAAAAAATAGCCGAACACTGTAGATACGATTAATGCAGTGGGCCCTGGCACCATTCCTGCGATAGGACTGAAGACTTGTGCTGCACAACAAGCTGTGTCCCTGGGAAAGCTGCTTATTCCAGATCCAACTCCGACATCTCCCTGTCAATGTGGAAAATTACTCAACTATATCCAATCCGCTAACAGGAGGATTGCTGCAATCTGACTCTTTACTATCCTTCAATCCCAACACGACAGTTAAATTGGTGCGTGTTCTAATTTGACAGAGCGGTCAATCAGCACAGAAATAATCTGCTCAGTGTGGTTTCCGATAGTTCCACACGTGGAGATGGTGCTGCGGTGGAAATGTCACTGGATTACTAAGTTAGGCCAGGCTAATACTCTGGAGCTGGTGCAAATTAAAACCAATTAATAAAATATCAAGATCTAAAATCTGGTGTCTGTCATCGTGATCTTATGTTCAATATCAGTTGTAAACTTCGATTTCCTTCCCCAATGTACTTTCAGGAAGTGAATCTCCCGTGCTGCCCTGGTCTGGCCTAAAAGTGACTCCAGACACAGAGCCATGTGATAAGCTCTTCAATGGTCTCTGAATGGACCAAGCAAGACACTCAAGTATATCAAACTGCACTGAGGTCTTAAATGATAAACCCGTACCGAGCACCAGGCCCCAGCCTCGTTATTAGAAAAGGAAATGGGAAAAAGGAAATGGTTTCTGTCGACCCTGCAGAGACTTCTTTCCTAATAGTTGAGAATTTGTGACAATATTTGCAGAGCTTTCCCACACACTGCACAGAAACATTGTCAGAGGAGTAGGTCATGCAACACATTGAACTTTCCCTGTGCTAGTTAATGGCCACACATATCCTCAGTGCAGTTTTCCCCGTACAATAATCGTCTCCCTTAACATGTTTAAACATTGTGAAATATAAAATGTGAACTGCTGTAGTCCCTTCAGCCCATCAGTTTTGCTACTCCATTCAATATACAGGCAGGTCTCTGATAACACGTGTTGATTAAATACAATTTGGCTGCAATGTGATTCGTGAATCTTTTTTCTATAAAGTGAATTTCCGTTCACTGTGACGCGATTACTTGCCGGGAACCAGCTGAACCGCAAAACCCTGCCTCAAGATCCTCTCTCTGCAAAATGTGACAAACAATGTGGTCAGCTAAAACAGGAATGCAATGCGCTCAGGAAGCCTTGAAACTGAGGCTGAAATTGGAAATTGTAGACTACATTTAGAAAGAACTTTAGTTCAAACTGTGGAGAGAATTTTGAGGAGACTCGGAATTCCCCATCGGCATCATGTGGTTATTCAGCCCCACGTGCTTTCTGGTGAAAGGTACAGTGCTCCAGTGAGTGACTGTAGTGTGAAAGTGTTACATTTAGGGCACTGTTCCATTACAACATGTGATTTAAAGATTTATTTAGATTGTCCTAGTGTGTGGGTTAGACCAAATTTAATTTTTGGTTTTTACTGATTTTTTTTTGGGTTCGCCCCTTACCCTCTTTTTTCCATAGACCCTATTATTAATATTGCACGATTTACGACAACGCAGTGCTGCTCAGAAACACAGTTACCGTGTTATTGGAAAACAACCTGGACTGATAGCTGATCTGCTATCTTCACACCGTACTCCTGCTCTATCCCTATCCCTTTAATTTCCAGAAATCCTTATTTATATTCAGCATCATGATTTCTCAGCCTGATCTGGGAGAGAGTGCCCCTGGTTCTCCAGTCTCAGAGTGCAGACATTTATTCTCACCTCAATGCAAAGCGGCCTGTCTGTACCTGATACTGTGGCCCCTTGCTTTAGACATCTGAGCCAGGGGAATTACCATCCCTGCTTCCAATCTGTCTCACTCAAACAGAGTGTTATATATTTCACTGAGATCTCCACTCATTTTCCTAAACCGCATGGAACACAAGTCCAGTCCCTCCAAACTCAGATCCCATAACAAGTCTGTCATCCCAGAGATCAGACTGGTCATCCTTTACTGCTCTCTCTCAATGTCAGGTTTGTCCTCTATTAGGAACAGAGAACACAACTGCACACAATGCTGCAAAATGTTCTCGATGGTGTCTCACCAAGGCCCTGTAAAGCTGCAGTAAGATACTCTTCCTCTTGTACTCAACTCCCCCTGAAATGAAAGTGAATACAGCATTTATCTTCCTCCCTACTTGCTGCTCCTGAAATATTGCTTTCAGTGACTGGTGCACAGGGAGAACCAGATTCCTTTCAATGTTACAGCTCCCCACTTGCTGGGTCTATATACACTGGTCAGCGTGCCAATGCCATTCCCAGTATTGACTCCTGGATGCAGAACTCATTGCCTTACATGGACTCGGGGGCTGCACAGAAATAAACAAAAATGCAGCTTAAGTTCCTTTATAGAGCAACATTTTTCAACCACGCCCTTTTCAAATGATAGGCTGCCATTCTATTGTTCCCATCAAAGTACATAACATCTCATCTCTCCCATTGATCTCCATCTACCATGTATTTGCCCAGTCATTTCACTTGTCTCAATCACCTTGGAGCTTTTTTGCATCCTCGTCACCCACTCACAAGCTGACATTGTTTAGTGCTGCAAGCAAACTTGGGAATATTGCATTTGAGACACTCAACTAAATATATGATGCGCATTGGCAATAGTTGGCGCCCAAGCCACGATCTTTGCTGTTTACTCCTAGCCTTCCATTTAAAAAAAAACGTTGTTTTATTCCTACTCACTGTTTCCTGCCAACTCTGTCCTTCGAGAACCATGTCCATGTATTAGCCCCAGTCCCACAGGATTCAAATTTGCACAATAGGCTTGGGGCTTTATCAAAAATCTTTCTGAGATTCCATTCGTATTGCAATGATAGCTTCTACATAATTTTGCTAAAAGCCACTTTCTCAAATATGATTCCTATTTCATGAATCTCTGTTGACTTTGTCTATGCCCATTAATTTCAGTCCGATACTTTCTCCAAACTGTTTAGTTGATAATTTAATTCTATTCCCTTTTTCTCACCAGTATAAGGTTCCTTCGTATTACTAGGAAGTTTTCTTTTTTGTTTTGCTTTCTTCTGTGAAGTCATAACTGAAATATTTGCTCCATAGTTCTGCTATTTCGCAGTCCTCAATTATCTGGTATCAAACTGTAGGAAAGCTGCACATTTATTTCCTTTAATTTTGCCATTAACATATTTTCAGAAAATATTACAAGTTCTGTCTTATAAACTTTGTTAAGATATTCTTCAGAAACCTATCAATTCCTATTTTAAGGTACTCAGTGATTGGCCTTCCACAGCCATACAATCACAGAAGCAAAGACTCTGTATTATCAGAAATACAGCACGGTTTACATTAGACCCACTTAATGACACAATATCCGTAGCCGTGAATCTTAAGGCATTTCAAGTGCACTGCCGTGTATTGTCTCATTGTTTTGAGGTAACCATGACAACTCACCTCTCAAGAAAAGCATTTCAGATCCCAACAAACTCTGGGTGAAAAGCATTCCCTAAATCCTCAATAAACCCCAAACCCTTCACTTTAAAAGTGTAGCACTTTGACGAAAAGGGAAAGCTGCTGTCCATCCACCTCAGCCTCCTCGCCTCCAAACTAAACAACCCAAGCTTATCCAGCCTCTCTATAGATGATATGCTCCATCCCAGAGAACAACCTGGTGAATCTCCTTTGCACCCCCTCCAGTGCAGTCACATGCTTCCTGTAATGTGGTTCCCAGAACTACACACAGTATTCCAACTTGGAATCACCAAAGTTCCGCATAGCTCTGATATTCTATGCCTCAATGAATCAAGGTTATGTTTACAGTCCCCTATGCTTTCACAAATTGTGTAGTAACCAGTCCATCACATACAGGAATGTGTGGAGAAACACCCTCTGAGCTTTCTAATGTGCTGCCATTCATTGAGTCCTCCCCCGTCTGGTTCCTTCATTCCAAAATGCATCACCTCATATTTATCAGGGTTACATTCCATCTGCCATTGATCTTCCTAGCTGACCATTCCATCTGTATCTTCCCGTAACTTAAAGCCTTTCTCCTCACTGCCAAACAACCGGCCAATCTGCGGATCAAAGACTTATCACACTCCACACCCCCGTCCATATTCACAGCGACATCATTAATGAGTACCACAAATATTAAAGTTGAAAATCAAACAACATCAGGTGAGAGTCCAACAGGTTTGTTCGGAGGCACTAACTTTCGAAGCGCTACTTCTTCATCAGGTGATTGTGCGCTTTGATGAAGAAGCAGCACTTCGAAAGGCAGTGCCGCCAAATAAACCTGTTGGACTATAATCTGATTTTATGCGATTTTTAGCATTGTCTACCCAGTCCAACACCAGCACCTCCGAATCACAAATAATAAGGGACACAGCACCGATCCCTGTGGTATACCATTGGACACTGGCCTCCAGTCACACAAGCAGTCAATGACCACCATGTGTCTCCTACCACTAAACTTCATTTGGATGCAATTTGGCAAGTCACTAATGAGTCCTACCTGTTCCCTGGTCATTCTGTTCCGCTGGACACACTTGGATATTATCTTGGAATTCTCCCTAATCTTGCCCTGCCAGCAGGTTTCCATGCCCCTGTGTTAGTTAGTCCCCTACGCGTGCAGAATTTCCTCCTTATTGCAGCCTTAAATGATCCGTCCTTTATCCTGCCATTATTTCCCTTGATTGTGTATTAGGCAGCCGGAGAAACATCCTGTTAATTTCCAACTTGTCACATGTTTTGTGACTTTTATAAATTTTACAGTGATCCATCTCTCATTCTTTGAAACTCTAGAGAACACAGGCCGAGTTTCCTCATCACGCAATCTCTCAAATTGAAGGATTAATCTGGAGAATGTCCATTGAACATCCTCTGTGGTCATTATATTCTTTCTCATATTTGGTGACCAAAACTGTACTCAATATTTCAGGTTCAGTACTCACCAACACGCTGTTAAACTGCTTCAACATGTCTTTACATCTATATTCTGACTCCTTTAAAGGAAGGCAATTCAAACTTTAACTTACCACTTGCATATATATTTCTCCAAATACCCTTCACATTCATTGCATTTACGAACTCATTGTGTGCGTTCTTATAGAAAGCCTTCTGATAATCTAAAATATGCCAATTGTACTGGTTGCCCATTATCTATGCTGTAAGAATCAACTTCAAACAATTCCAAAGCTTATCAAGTATGATTTCCTTTTCAGAAATGCATACTGATTCTCTCCAATGTTGCTGTTAATTTCTAAATAACGAATATCACATCCTATATAATAGATTCAAACAGTTTCCCCACAAATGTCAAGTTAATTGGTCTGCAGTTCTCCACACTATCTCTTCTTCCCTTTGTCGATGCTTGGATCACTACCGATCTGGTTTGTCAAGGTTAGCAATGCTCAATCCAGCTGTATGTTCAAGTAAAGCCTTGTTACTAATATAAATTGACTTTATGTCTCTCGATCCACAAGTCCGATATGATGATGTCGAATTTCTGGGTGATTTTCTGCATCTTCCTCCATGAAGACAGATGCAAAGTAACTGGTTATTTGCTTGGCCATTTCCCTGTTATCCATAATAAGCTCGTCTCGCCTGATTGCAGATTTCCACATTTGACTATGTTTTTTTTTCCTTTGAAATATAGATCATAGATTTATTTAGTATGTGTTCCTGTTTGTTTGCATGCATGGTCGCTTTTTGATTTCCTTTCCCGTTTCATTGGCCCCCTTTTCTGGATCGTAAATTTCTGAGAATTCTCAGGATTCCACAATGTGCGGAATTCTTCTGAAGTCACTTCCTGTGATTCATGTAATCTTTAATTTATTATGCTAATCATTGTTAACTCACTTTCTCACTCTTGGGTGTTTTACCTGAAATAAATAGACATATTTTTCAGACTCTGTAGTACTTCTATAAATCTCCTGGTCATGACCATATATATTCAGGAACACTGCAGGAGGACAGGAAAGAAATAGCAGGGGCCCTGTTTCGTACTTTTGCATCATCGGTAGCCAATGGGTGAGGTCTTGGAGGTCTGGAGGGTATTGAATGCTGTGCCGTTATTCACGAAGGGCTACAAATAAAAAACGGGGAATTATAGACCAGTAAACCTAAAATCTGTAGCAGGTAAGTTACTTGAGAAGATTCTGAGGGAGAAGATGTACATGCACTTGGAAAGACAGGGCCTTGTGAACGGGGGATTATGGCTCACGAATTTGTAAGACTGCTTTGATAAAGTGACCAGTAACTTTGACAAGGGCATGGTTGTATGTATAGTCTATACAGATTTCAGTAAGGCCCTCAATAAGGTTCCACATGGTACGCTTCTCTGGAAGGTTAGATCACATGGAATTGAGGGGGAGCTGGCAAATTAGGTCCAAAATTGGATTGATGATAGGAAGAAGAGGGTATTCGTGGAAGGATGCTTGTCGGACTGGAGGCCTGTGATGAGTCTAATGCCTCAGGGATCGGTGCTGGGACCATATATTCATATATTACACATATCTATGATTTAGATGAAAATGTACAGGCATGATTTATAAGTTTCAACGTGACACTAACATAGGTGGTATCGTGGACAGTGAGGAAGGTGATCAGAAATCTCAGAAATTACATCAGTACCTTGATCAGGTGGGGAAGTGGGCCGAGAAATGGCAAATGGAGTTTAATTCAGATAGGTGTACGTTCTTGCATTTTAGAAAGTCAAATCAAGGCAGGAGTTTAATGATGAATGGCAGGGCCTGAAGGAGTGCAATAAAACAGAGTAACCTTGGCGTTCAGGTGCACGGTTCTCTGTAAGTGGAGTCCCAGGTAGACAAGGCACTGAAAAAGGCTTTTGACTCACAGGCCTTCAACACTTGGAACACTGAGTATCAAAATTAGGGAGTTATGTTACAGTTATACAAGATTTGTCGAGTCCATACTTGTCGCATCATGTTCTGTTTTGTTCACTTTGCTCGAGGAAGGATGTTATTAAACTGGAAAGAGTGCAGAAGAAATTTACAAGGATGTTGCCAAGAATCAATGGTCTGAGCTATAGTGAGAGGTTGAACAAGCTAGGCGTTTTTACTTTAGAATGTATGAGGCTGAGGGGGATCTGATAGTAGTGTATAAAGTCAGGGGAGTCATGGGTCGAGTCAACGCACTCAGTTATTTTTTCCCCCAGGATTGGGCAATAACTGACTAGAGGGCATCAAATTAAGGTCAGAGGGGAAAGAGTAAAAGGGAACCTGAAGGGCAATTTCTTTTAAACACAGGGTGGTATGCATATGGGTTGAGCTGCAAGCAGAAGTGGTTGAGGCGGGTACATTCACAAAATTTAAAATACATTTGAACAAATACACAGGTCAGAAAGGATTAGAAGGATACAGGGAAATCGCAGGGAAATGGGGTTAGTGTAAATGGACATTTTGTTCGGAATGATCCAGTTTGGGCTGAATGGCCTGTCTCCGTGCTGTTAGACTATATGGGTCGAACAACCATTGCTCTCCTACTGAATGTTATATTGTACTTTCCCAATTCACTGGAGCGAACTTGACCCTCTAACATCTGGGCTTCCATGATGTTTGACCAGAATGTTCAAACATTCCACATTGAATGCAGACGCCGTGTAAAATACAACATATTAATGTCACTATTCCTCCAAAGCTGCTTCAGAGCAAGGTTAGTAATTAGTCCTTCCAACCACACAATAGACAATAGACAATAGACAATAGGTGCAGGAGTAGGCCATTCTGGCCTTCGAGCCTGCAAACAATTCAATATGATCATGGCTGATCATCCTTAATCACGACCACACAACGCCAAATCAGGAATAATCTGCTCTCTAGTTTGGTTCACAACATACTCTCCAACCTACCTGATATACACTTATGGAATTTATTTTTCACAACATTAGCAGTCACTTAGTTAACTCAGTTTCGATGCAACTTGACACCATTCATTATTACTGCAGAACCCACGAGTATTTGTTACTCATTCATAGAATGAGGGCTTAGCTGGATAACCAGCATTTACTGGCCATGCCATACGACAGTTAAGAGTCAACAGCGTTGCCTTGGATCTGGAGTGACATGCAGGCCAGACCAGATAAGAACAGCCGTTTCCTTCCCGAAAGGACATTAGTGAACCAGATGAGTTTTTCCAACAATCAGGAATGGATTCCTGATCATCATCAACCCTTGATTCCAGATACTTATTGAATTCAAATTCCACAATCTGCCATGGCAGGATTTGAAACCATGGCCCCAGAACATTACCTGGGTCTCTGGGTTAAGACCCCCATGATAATATCAGTATGTCATAGCTTCCCTTTGCATATAGTTGCATATATAATTTCCAGAGCATATGATGCAATATATCTGCGTGACAGTTTTGGTTCAGATATATAACACAACAATTTTGTTTCTCCTTGCTATTTGTAAGACCCACCCAAACGCATTCTGTGGAATCTGAGGGACAGAGCCTGTGTCATTATTAGTGATAGACTTGGATAAGACATTCAGAGAGGCTCACCTCGATGCTGAGATGATCTACAGACATGTCCAGCAATACGACAAGCATCAATATCCACCCCGCTCTGTTAGGATAAGTGTCACCGTATATTCTCACTGCTCCCTCACACTCACTGTATGTCTCTTATAGCACCTACCCTCGACCAAGGATCACACTCTAACTCCAAACAAGGCTCAAGCACGACCACTCTCACTGATGAATTCATCACCTTCCCTCCCCCACATTTTCTGTCCCTGATGCAATAGCCCCGCACACTAATAGTATTACATGGATACAACACTGTGGACAGACTCCCTCCGGCCACCTCACCATGTCACACCTCATCTACCCCAGCACTAAAAGCAGGACCATGCACTCCCAACAGCCTGGAATAGGACAGAAAGGGCCAAGCCGGGTGCTGGAGTGCCGGATATCCGTTCCCTCATCCCCCTACCCTGATATGTGGGGAGGATCATGGAGAGCTCCAGAGAGGACCAGGACGCCTTGTGTGGAGTAACTGAAACATCCACGTCCCACCAACCGAGTAAGGAGCAGTGTTCAGGAAGGAGCAATTCTCAATTCAAACCTACTGTTAGTTCCAATCTCATCTGTCTCACTCGCAGAAGAACAGATACCCCATTGCACAGAGATGCAGGCATTGAAATACACAGACGCATTGGTAAATACCCCAATATTCTAACATGCACAATGCATACAAGCAGATAAGCATGCACACACGGAGAAGCACATAAAGACATAAACAGTCACACACAATTGGACACAAACACAGATAGAAACAACAGGCTGACAGACCGACATAGTCACACAAATACAAAAGTAACAAGCACATGGACACACACGCTCATAAATGCACATTAAGACACAGACACGAATGCCATTAAGACACAAATAAATAAGTTTTTGATTTATAAGGAGATCAAGGATTCAAGGGAGAAAGTAGGAGAATGATGTTGAGGAACATATTAGAAATGACTGAAAGGTATATCAGTTTCGCTGGGCCAAATGGTCTAATTCTGGTCCTTTTTTAATGCTCGTGTGGTGTTATGATACCAGGTATTCTCTTCCTGAGACAGCAGCAGCATCATATTTGATTGGAAACAGTCAGTGATAATGTGGGAAAAGACTGGAGGGCAGAATGGTTAAGGTCTATTCCTAGTTATTGTACCACTATATCCGAAAAGGGGCAGTGATTTGAAAACAGTTTTTAAAAAATGTGTCCCACAATGAAAGAAGGATGTCCCTTTCCCTTTACTGTTGTGCTATCTGTGGTGTTCTCATCCTCAGGGAGCAGTGAAGACTCGGTTAATTTAGGTATTTTAGTTTGAGCTTGACTGATATTTGCTGGACAGGAGAGTCAATGTTTATTGGGAACAGATGGTCAGACACAATCGGATCAACCATGAGCATTCTGAATGGTGCCACCAAATGGCCAACTGCTGCCCCTTTCCAAAGTGTTGTTCCATCAATCCACCCTCCCGGCCATTACAGGAATATACAGCTGCCCCTATCCCATGGGTTGTTCCTCAATCCACACTCCCGGCCGTTACAGGAATATACTGCTGCCCTTATCCCATGTGTTGTTCCCTCAATTCATTCATCGATGCTGTTACAGAGATATACTGCTGTCCCTACCTCATGAGTTGTTCCCTCTATCCACCCCTCAAAGCAGCGACAGAGATATACTGCTGACCCTACCCCAATCCACCCCTCAGTGCGATTATAGGGTAGAGGACTATCCCATTCAGCCTGAATGGATCGTTACAATGAGACGGGAGGAGACCATTCTGCCCCACTAATGAATTACACAGGAATATAGGGATGAAGTAATTCGGCTCGCTGAGTACATTACACAGCCCAGGACGAGGCCATTCAACCCGTCTGAACTGCTGCACAGGAACAGTGATGTTGTCAATAACAGGAAATAGACAGTAGTGACATATGATTTTTAAAAATAAAACTGTAACTAGTTTTGACCCAGAGATCACTGTAGGGTCATCAATGATCAATAATCGATGTAAAATATCTGGATGAACGTACTGAATGGATCAAAGCTGAACTACTTTGTACACCAAAATGATCATTCAATAGATCTTCAAATGGAGGGAGTGAATCTGCATTATGATGTAGACAGGGAAGGTTAGTGAGCAAACCCTCAGCAGAAATAATATAATGTGAGTTGTCTATTGCAGTCGGGACCAATTTAAATGGAGAGAGATTGCAGAACTCTGTGATGCAGTTTTTTTTCATATTCTTGGTACATGAATCATATGAAGTCTGTCTGCAGATGCAGCAAGTGATTCGGAAGGTAAGTGGAATTATGCTGTTTGTGGCAACGGGTATTGCGTTTAATTAGGAATATTTCACTGTATCTGTACAGGGAATTGCTGAGACAACATCAGATACACTGGGTGCAGTTCTGATCCTCTAAACTAAAAAAAACGGATACAATTCCTTTCAAAGATGTTCAGAGACGCTTCCCTTTACTCATTCCTGAAATGAAGGCATTTTGTTATCGGGGATTATCTGTTTAGATCTTAGATGAAAAATCTTACTGAACCACGATTTTCAGAGAAGTCTTTCAGCTGGCTACATATTTTCTCTTGTTAAGAAGACTAAAGCTAGATAATAATTTTTGAATGAGATGCATTGGTATTAACACAAATATTATGAAGATATCAACCCATTTTTTAAAATTATGCAGATGCATATAAGCATCTCATCAAATCATAAAACGGGCACATTATTTTCTTTTGCTAATGAAAGGGACTGTGCACAACAACAGCAATGATGCTGCATACAGCATACAGTCTATTATCATCCATTCCAGATAATGTACATGGAGAGTGCACATGGTCCAGTTTGGTAATCAGTTGATACTCTTGAATTTTTCCGCACAGAGACGGAGAAAAATATTACTTGCTTCAGAAGCCGCACCCAATTGGTCTCTCTCTCTCTCTTTCTTACTTTGTTCTGCCTGAAAACAAAGTGTAAGAGCAGAAAAATCCTGAGTCACCTTTACCACTCGCGGAGGATTCCTGATGAGGATTCATAGGAATCTCTGTACAGCTCGAAACAAAGGGAATTCAGCCAAATCCAACTGTTCTGGGAAGAAATCCGCATTCCCAGACATTTGTGTGAGCAGAATAAGTTCAAAGTCAGAAACATGTTTGAGACACTCTATCATTTTACCATTTGTTCACAGTTCAACTTTCTGTGTCTCAGATTTTTCCAGAAAAATACCCAGTCCGATACCTATATCATTGGACACAGCACTCAACTTGTTACATTTAAAATTTGCTTTCACCAATAGAGGAGTGGGAAAAGATATGAGTGACCCTCCAATATTGGTCAGAACACTAACAAGAGATTCATAAAGGGTTGTTAAGGTGTGAATTCCCTTCCACAGAAGATTATGATGTCTGGATATTTCCATTTGTTCAAAATTATCTATGTAAGACATTTGAAAAACAAATGAATGTCGGGAAATGGTACACTGACAGAAAAGTGCTGCTGAGACCTTAATCAAATCATAGTGCATGGTAGAGTGATAACAAAGTGTCTGATGACCCACTCTTGCTCCACAGTCCCGGGTTACTGTGGTGCATTCAGCCTCTCACAGCTCCTGCAAGGTGCAGATGGGGGCCACTTGCTCCAAATACCTGGCCCACAGTAACACAGGATCTCACATAATCCCTCACAACTGTCACGCACAGATTGGAAAATGTTATTTGGAAATCCAAGTTGGTTTTGAAAGACGCCTCTGGTCTGTTTACAGAGTGCTCCCTCTCTGTAGCTTGTGCTTCATTTGTTGGTCTTGGTCTGGACCAGGATTCGTTATGAATAAAGCTCCATACCTCACTCACAAAAATGCTTTGCTAGCTCTGATTACAACATACAATAACAGTACATCCAGGAAAATTACAGCCGTTTACTTTGAAATTACAGAAAATGAAAACATAAGGAACAGGAATAGGTAATTCGGACGATCAAGTCATTGTATACGATCATGGCTGATCTACTGTTAGCATTAACTCCTCCTTAATTCCCAGTTCTTCACACTCCTCAGCTCTCTGACAGGTCAACGATTCATGTACCACCTCTTTAAATACTTTCAGTGATGTAGCTCCCCTAACTCTCTAGTCCAGATAATTTCTGACATTGAGTACCCTCTGTGAGAGGAAAACACTCTACACATACACCATTACCTATTGATTTGAACAAGAGGTGAACACAGGGGCTCAGGAAAGAGTGAATGGCCTTGATATCAAGGCAGTAGTTGACTGAGGATGTCATCGGGACCACCTACTTATTTGAGCTTAATGAGAATCAGGTCTAACCTCCTCACTGGTTGGGGTTTTCAGAGCCAAAGGAAGATGTTTGTGGTCGGTGGCCAACAATCCTCTCAGTCCCGGGACATCTCTTCAGGAGATCCTCAGATTAACTTCCTCAGCAAAAACATCTTCAGCTCCTTCGTCATCGTCTATGTGCCCCCATTCCCGACGCCCCCCATCTATCCCAAGATCAGAAGCGGAGTGATCACTGAAGATCACACAATATTCAGAACATTTTGTCCCCACTCAGCTCCTGAACCGGTCTGTGTCCATATTCAGCAAGACCCAAAGAACATTCACGTTTGTGCTGTTAAAGTGTCAGTAACTTTCATGTAACAGAACGGCCAGGCACTGCACATTTCCACAGTTAAAAGAGGACCTCATTCAGCACCTCAAGCTGGTTACACCCGGATATGTGGAAACTATTCAGCCCATCGAAATGACTGATCAAGAAGAGGGACAGCCCATTCAATCCTCCTGCGTGTTCCACTGAAGAGGAGGCGTCTGGTCAGTACATCGAGCTGTTAAACAGGAACAGGCAGAGTCCAGTAAGACCCCTAAGCCTGTTCTATGGAACCAGGAGGAGACCATTCACCCCTCGAGACACTTACACAGGAATAGGAGGGTGTCATTGATTCTCCAACCTGGAAACCGAATGGAGCAGAGACTGCACTCATAGACTGCTCACAATGTTCCTCGTGGCTCCATTGCCTTTGGTACAAATGATTCTTTAACGTGTTTTGCCGGCAGTGAGGAAGAAAGCCAAATGTTTTGTGCCAAGCCTCAAGGAGGCATCTTTCATATCCAAGAAGACAGACCCATGTTCTCCGTGGGGGTCAGAAGCTGATGGGGATAGTTAACTGTTTTAGAATGAAGGTATTGTGGCTCCTGTCACGATGGTGGATAACGTGAAGTTCTATGTATGATCACACACCAAATGTACTGTATTAATGTTGGATGAGTTTAGTTAAAGACTGGCTCTCTCTCTCTCTCAATCGAAATGGGGAGTGGCGTGGAGTGAGAGGAACGTTCTCAGAGTCTTTTAAGCCACCGAGAATCATGTAAACAAAGTAAAAAAAAACATGGAATTTATCACCGTATTAGTTCTGTTTGGAATATAATGAGTGACTGTCCATCACCTTAAGTTTCAATGCAATCACCTCTCATTCTTCAAAGCGCAACAGATTAATCCTCATGTACTCCCGATGGTACAATCATCCCAACAATTAGTCTGGTGAAATTCCTTTATACTCTTTCTGCCAAGAGGATTATTCCTTACAAAGGAGAGAAAGTCTGTGCACAATACTCCAAATACTATCTCAACAACACTCTAGGGTTGATCGCAATAATTCTGTTCCCTCACTTAGCTGTCTCAGCTTCTTTCCTGTGGTATAAAAAGCAATTCCTTCTCTCTGCACTGAGAATGATGTGGAATTTTGAAGTTTCTTACATCAGTACGTCAGTCATCACCAGAGGTGCCGATGGAGATGTATATCACGTCCAGAGGGAGACTCAATCAGAAATAATTCACTTGAAACAGAGACTGAATAGAAATTACTTGCAGTAACATGGAAATGAGACAGAGGAAGGGAGCTATCTTTCCTTTTGTTCTTCCCTCACGGGATGTGTGCAGCCCTGGTCAGGCCAGCATGTTATGCTGATCTTGAACTGAATGGCTGATTCAGCTGTTGCACAGGATAACAAAGAGTCAACCACATTTCGGTGGGTTTGCAGTCACACAGAGACTTGAACATGAAAGGATAACCCATTGTCTTCTATAGAGGACATGAGGCAAACAGATATGCTCCTGTTGAAAACTAGTGGTGATGATTTCATTTGCATTCCATCAACTGCCTTTAGGAGACACCAAAAGATTATTATTCTGTGCCGCTTGATTATGAGTCAATGACTTGACCACCATGCACTGTCTGTCCATCTGACAGATGCTGTGGAGAGGACAAATTACCCATCTCAAGTGCAAATATTTTGTGACGTAAGCATAGTTAGAAGGGACTTGAAACGGTTATATCTGGATTGACCAAAGGCCCAAACGATGGATTATTCAGCAGTTGCATTGAGGCTGAGAAGAAGACTGAAATATCCTGTTTGAGGTCTTGGGCAGGACTGGTGAGTGGGCAGAATATGGAGAAATGTATGCATGAACAGTGGGTGGCACGGTGGCACAGTGGTTAGCACTGCTGCCTCACAGCGCCAGAGATCCAGGTTCCATTCCGGCCTCAGGTGACTGACTGTGTGGAGTTTGCACATTCTCCCCGTGACTGTGTGGGTTTCATCTGGGTGCTCCGGTTTCCTCCCACAGTCCAAAGATGTGCAGGTCAGGTGAATTGGCCATGCTAAGTTTGCTGTAGTGTTAGGTTAGATGTATGGGCGGGTAGGTGCGGACTTGTTGGGCCGAAGGGCCTGTTTCCACACTGTAAGTAATCTAATCTTTAAAGAAAGATAATGGAGAATAAGAACAGTGTGGTTTCTCCTCATGTATTGTTGAGTAAGCTGTGAATAGTAATTCGACAGTTATAATCAGTAATGAATAAAATTTTTGACTGGATCTGAAAAGGATGACTTCCAAATTTTAAAATTTGAATATGAACAGCAATTGAGGTCAATTCAGTTTAATGGTCAGATGGAATGACTTACCAGGAACACCAACTATAGCGAGGATGGGATAGTAACCACCTTGAATAATCCAAAGGATATCTTCGACCCGTGATGCTAATGATATCCAAGGCTGAGAAAGGTAGTAAAGACCCTCGGATAAACTCCTGTCTGTTGGAATATTCCAGTCTAATGTCCTCAGATTCTGATCCATTATTGGAACATTCCATTCTAATGTTCTCAGATTCTTATCTCTCCTCCCCCTGTCTCTGGAGCTACTGATCCCTGTTAGTCCAGTCATTGATGCTCCTGCCCATACTGGGATAACACATTGAACCGAGTCCTTAATTAATAGAAGAGGCAAACCCTCCAGTGACACATCACGGATCCATGGAGACTGACATCAATCACAGTCACTGAACAAATAGCTCCAGCCAACGCCTTTCAATTCAATATTGTTTTATTCAAATTCAAAACAATGATTCAAATGTCATTTTCTGGATGGGCTATGAGAGGGTGACTGATGGAACAAATCTTGAGGCTGGTAGATCAATTAAGTGTAACCATTCAATCTGTCTTGGATGCAGGAGTAATGCCATAAGTTTATCAGAATGTAAACATGCGTCTCTGTTTATAAATGGAAACATACATCCTGGAACTATTGATCAAGCATCATAATTTCAATTAAACATTGAGACAATTTTTATAGTTCATGATCTGAGGGGAATGTGTGTCTGAGAAACGTGGGGTTGTAACAGACAAATGGCATGGATATGTTAACAGAGAATTGAACGTGATAAACGCAATTCAGATTGTTATTTCATGTTTAGAGAGAGGCAGATGAGGTCTGTGCTATTGATGTTATCGATGTTAGTGAACTGTGATGAAATGTCATTTACTGGACTTCAATTACCGTGTGATTATGGCATTGTGGAGGAGACAGGAAACAGAGAGAATTGTGGGACATGGCAGTTCAGACTGGAGGGAGGGACAATAATATTCCCCAGTCATCAGTATTGGAATGTTACATTTTATAACACATATGAAAACAGATTCAAGGATACATCTAAAGTGAGGAATGAGGAGTAAAATTTGTTTATTGAACACAACATACAGGACAAAATGATTTTCTGTCCGTACTAAACTATGGGAAGTACAAAGAAATAAGATACACTCATGATATTGAGCTACATAAATTGAAATGTGCATTACAAAACCACGGAAGTGGTGTTAAAGTCTTTATCAATCATTATTTGGCCCATAGCTGAGATGCTGATTTCCCGTCTGTCAATGATCCACCTCATTGAGAATCTCTGGCGCAGTATCTCAGTGTTGAGGTGGTTCTCAGTTCCTGCTGCTGTTCCCCCAGTCTGTTCAAATTAAATCACCTTCTCACTTAGAGAGAAAAAAAAATCACTTGGCCTTTTGGACTCTGTTTAACTGTCAGCAACTCAGCTCTGTGATATTATTGGCGGTAAATGCTCTGGGACCACAGCCAGTATCCGCACAGTACTCAAACGGCATGGCACTAGATAAAGGCCTTTCAGTCCGTGAGAATTTCTAAATAAAACTTCCATTTTCTGTCCGTTTCTGTCTATCTCCCCTCATGCTGTCTTCTGATCTATCCAACTCACCCTCGTTTAACATCCCTGTTTTCAAATTTTGCATTTGTACAGCTTGATGTTTTGGCCATTTTGGAGAAATGGATAGAGTAGGGAAAGGACTGATTGTTGTAGGGTCCGGGGTTTAGATGCTTTAATAAGAAAAAGGAAGGTACTAAAAGTGGGGCGGGGTTGGGGGTTGGGGTGGAGGAGGTTGGGTTGGGTTTGAAAATCAAAGACAGCATTACGCTGGTGGAAGGGATGCTTGATAAGGACTCCTCTAGTGAGGTCGTATGGGAAGAGGTTAGAAACGAAAACAGAGAGGAAACCCTGTTGAAAGTTCTCTATTGCCATCTGAAAAAGGCCAGAGATGTAGAGGAAAGGATTACAAAGATGATACTGGATAAAAGCGAAAATAATAGAGTAGTTGTTATGGAAGAATTTAACTTTCCAAATATTGAATGGATATGGTGCAGTGCAATTACTTTATATCGGTCAGTTTTTGTCCAATGTGTGCAGAATGGTTTCCTGACACAGTATGTAGATAGGCCAACAAGGGCCGAGACCAATTTGGATTTGGTGCTGAGTAATGAACCAGACCAGGTGTTAGATTTGGAGGTAGGTGAACACTTGGCTGATAGTTACCACAATTCAGTTATGTTTACCTTAGCGATGGAAAGGGACAGGTGTATACCGCAGGGCAAGAGTTATAGCTGGGGGAAAGGCAATTATGATGCGATTAGGAAAGGTTTTAGGATGCATAGAATGGGGAAGGAAACTGCAGAGGATGAGTACAATTTAAATGTGGAGCTTTTTCAAACAACAGCTTCTGTATGTCCTTGATAAGTTTATACCTGTCAGGAAAGGAGCAAGTGGTCGAGGGAGGCTGCTGTGGTTTTCTGAAGCAGTTAATCTCTTGTCAAGAGGAAGAAGGAGGCTTATGTAAAGATGAAACGTGAAGGCCCAGTTCGGATGCTTGAGAGTTACAAGTCAGCCTGGAAGGACTTAAAGAAAGAGCTAAGAATAGCCAGGGGAGAGCATGAGAAATCTTTGGCAAGTAGGATCGCGGAAAACCCTCAAGTTTTCTATCAGTATGTCACGAATAAAAGAATGACCAAATGAAGATTAATGGCAATCAAGGACAGTAGTGTTAAGTTCTGTATGGAGTCTGAGGAGAGAGGACAGGCTGTAAATTAATATTTGAATCAGTATTCACAATGGAAAAAGAAAATGCTGTCGAGGCCAATACTGAGATACAGGCTATTAGACTCGATGGGATTGAAGTTCGTAACGTGGAGATGTTAGCAGTTCTGGAGAGTGTGAAAATAGATATGTCCCCTGGGCCAGATGGGATTTATTCTAGGATTCTCTGAGAAGCTAGGGAGGAGTTTACAAAAACCATCTGTTCGGATTTTTACATCGCTATTGTCTACAGGAATAGTGCCAGAAGACTGGAGGACAGCAAATGTTGTCCATTTGCTCAAGAAATGGAGAAGAGACAACCCTGGTAATTATATACCAGGCTTACTTTGGTTGTGGGTAAAATGTTGGAAAGGATTATAAGAGATAGGATTTACTATCATCTTGAAAGGAATCATTTGATTAGGAATAGTCAACAAGGTTTTGTGAAGGGTATGTCGTGCCTCACAAATCTTACCGAGTTCATTGAGAAGGTGACCAAACAGATGGATGAGGGTAAAGTGAGGTATATGGATTTCAGTGAAGCGTTTGATAAGGTCCCCCATGGTAGGCTATTGAAGAAAATAAAGAGAGTGTGGTGTTGGAACAGTAGAACAGATGAGGCAGCGTCCAAGATGCATGCAAGTTGATGTTTCTCTTATAAGCCCTTCATCAGGAATCAGTTTTCAGGTCTGCAGCATCTGCAGTCTTCATTTTCTCCTCGCTCCTCGGATGCTGCCTGACCTGCTGTGCGTTTCCAGCGCCACACTCTCGACTCTGATCTCAAACATCTGCAGTCCTTACTTTCTCCCAGAAAATATGGAGGCGTGGAATTGTGGGTGATTTAGCGTTTGGATCACAAATCGGCTGGTTGAAAGCAGACAGAAGGTGGTAGTTGATGGGGAATGTTCATCCTGGAGTTTAGTTGCCAGTGGTCTACTGCAAGGATCTGCTTTGGAGTGACTGTTGTTTGTCCTTTTGAAAATGACCTTAATGAGGGTATAGAAGGATGAGTTAGTAAATTTACGGTTGACAGTAATGTCGGTGGATCTGTCGGCAGTGCTGAAGGATGTTGTAGGTACTGTGCTTTAATGTTCTGTGTGCATGCACCTACAATGGGCTAAATAGCTTCCTTCTGTGATGTAACGATTCTGAGGTACTCTGGCCCTGAATAAAAGCTTCAGGTGCCTGGAGAGACAAGCTGGTCCAGTAAAGGACACACACTGCACAATCATCCATCATCTCTTCCTGTTTTCTGATATACAGCGGCCTCAAAATATCAGTCCAAACAAAATAGATTGATTCAAATTCACGCAGTCAGGAGGACGATCACCCGAGGGGATTGACATCAGACGATTTAATGAATAATAAGATTTCAGAATAACACAAAAAAAATCTATATCACAGCAGCATAATAATTGGCAGCAGAGTAAAACTTACAGTTCCAAATATTTCCATGTTCAGCATTGTGTTCAGTTTTGGTCACCTTGCTATAGGAAGGATGGTATTAATCTGGAACTTTACAAGGATGTTGCCAGGACTCAAGGGTCTGAGTCATCGGGAAAGGTTGGATAAGCCAAAACATTTCTCTTTAAAGCGCAGGAGACTGAAGGGAGTGAAGTGCTTCGACAGCAGTTCACGGTCCACAGCAGTTCCAGTCTCCCAGCCTGCCTCGGTCCCCTACAATTTTCCTACCAGTAGAATGGGTCCATAGCGTGTGCCATTACCCTGGAACATCTGGACAACAAGGACACCCACGTCAGATTCCTGCTCATTGACTATAGGTTCACCTTCAACACTATTATTCCCTTCAGAATAATCACAAAACCCCCGGACCTTAGTCTTGGCTCCGCCCTCTGAAGTTGGATCCTCAGTTTTCTGACCCACAGTACACAATCAGTGAAAATAGGTAAGGGTGTCTCTTCCATGATAACATTCAACACTGAAATCCCAAAGGATGTGTCCTCAGCCCCCTATTATACTCCCTGTACACCCACGATTGTATTGCCAAATTTTGAATGAACGCCATCTACGTGTTCACTGATGACACCATCATCGTAGGAAAGGTATGTAATGATGGCAAGTCAAAATACAGAACGGAAATAGAGGACATGGTGATGTGCTGCACTGAGACCATCCTCTCTTTCAACGTCGCCAGAACTAACCAACTGATCAATGACTTCAGAAAGAAAGGAGGAGAACATGCCCCCATCTGCATCAATGGAACTGAAGTTGAAAGAGTGGAAAGCATTAAGTTGCTTGGAGTGACGATAACCGACCTCCCATGTAGATGTGACAGCCGAGATGGCACAACAACGCCTCTTCTTTCTCTGGCTGCTCATGACATTTGACATGTCCACAAGGACCCTCATCAATGTATACAAATGCACCACTGACAGCAAAGTATCTGGGTGCATAATGACCTGGTGTGGACACAGCCGTGCCCAGGACAGTAAGTGAAATGACAGCAGGTTGTGTGCACAGCCCATGCCATCACGGAAACCAACGTCCTATCCATTGTCTCCATTGACACAGCTCACTGCCGCGGAAAGGCTGACAACATTTACAAAGACCCATCGTACCCTGGATCTCCTACAATCTCTTCCATCATGCAGACAATACAGAATCTAGAACACACAAACCAGCGGCTCATGAACAGCATCTTCCCAGCCATTATTAAACTGAGGAATGGACTCTTTAACTTCAAATAATGCTGATCCTGCTCACATTGATATTGCCTATTGCATGCCCTTTCTTGTGTAGCCTTTATGTCTCAGTCGGTTTTTCCTTCACCCTATGATCTGTATGTTCCTTGCTTATTGTCGGAGCGAGATTCCCCAGCGAGGGTCAAAGACTCTGGAGGCAGACAGGACACAGGCACGGAATGGACTTTAATTCAAGCAAAACCTGGTTAATGCTGGGAGAATACCAAAGGATCTTCCTCGAATCTGGCTTTGACATGAGGAGACAATCGTTTCCTTAATCTTTAGCTCAGATCAGACGGCAAATCAATGACACACTTCGATTTTGCAGTAAAAAGACAGTATTTTTATATGTTTTGTGTTGCAATGATTGAACACAACTTTTTCAGTGTACCCTCCACTCCCCTTCTGCAGAACCAATCTTGTAAAACAACTGATCAATGATGGACACTCCCAGGGACAGCCCGAGGTTCTTATTTGTTTCGGAAGTTTAATGATTGTTGTTATCTCTCGTCCTTGGGATCTTTCTATAATGCATTCCAAAGTTCGTGGCTGTGCTCTTTTTAGTCATATCCCTCATTGTTTATCTAGAAGGATTGCATAAATTCTATTCTCCAATGGGCAGGCTATCTCTTATCAAATTCCGAGATCACGTTTTACATGAAAAAGTTGATTCTGTTACAAATATCGTATTGTTATTATTATTTCTACTGTTAAACTTTTTCTTAGTGAATTAGACAAGACATGCTAGGCATCTCTTTAAATTTTTAGAATTACGTTGAAATCTGTGTCCATGATTATTTACCAAATATTTAACTCGCACTTATTACTATTGTAAATAGTTTGAAAGGCATAGCGAGCTTCTGAAAGATAACTTGAGTTGCTGTTTTTTGTGGATGAAAAGAATCCTTACTGAGATCAGAATAAGTTACCTTTTGTAATGATTCTTCAAAGTTTTTGTGCGACAATTTCATTATTTCATCTGTGTTCTATTAAAAATCATCAATTCGTTAAAAAAGAAATTTCTTTATCACTATGTTGGCATGTTTCAGAATCTTACACATCAGATTATCCTTTCTTTTGCTTTGGAATAATTCCCTTCTCAAAGGCCCTTTTTTTTCACTAATGCTGAAGCAATGTATTTTAATTTCTGGCTATTTTGTGGCTCTTCAAAAACAGACAGTTGAAGTAGACTTTTAAATTTCGGCCACTCCATGTCTCTAAAAAAAGGCAGCTCCAACTCTCACTATGGTCTGCCAGAACTGTGTATAAACAAAGATTTTCACTCTACTTACATACATGCAACAATGACTCATATCAAATCAAATGAAACCAAGTCTAATGATAGAGAGAGCGAAATTGTCACACGGTCAATACACACAGATCGAACTGTGCAGCCTGCCACATCCGGCCAAAAATCGTGATAGACGATAAAACAACTGACTGATGGAGAGGGCTCCACAATTATTCCCATTCTATCAATGGATCAGCTCTGCACATCAGTGTAAAAAACAAGGAAATAGTATCTGTACCATCCTCGCCAGGGGTGTTGAGTCGATGATTCAACTCACCGTCATCATGATGCCCACAGAATCACAGATCAGTCTTCAACCAATTCGATTCGCTGCACGTGACATGAAGAAACAGCTGAACCCAGCAGAGACGGCAAAGGCAATGAGCCCTGACCCCATTCCTGCAATAGGTCTGAAGACATGTGCTGTACAACAAGCCGTGCGCCTGGGGAAGTGGTTTCCTTTCAGCTCCAACTCTGACATCTCCCTGGCAATGTAGAAAATTACTCAGTGTCGGGGAATAATTACAATCTGACCAATTACAACCCTCTCAGTCTCATCACGATAGTCAAATTGGGAGTTCGTTTTGATGGAGCTGTCAAGCAGCACAGACATAAACTTGCTCAGCATGGTTTCCGATCAGTCCCCATGTGGAGATGGTGCTGTTTTGGAAAAGTCACTGGATGAATAATCCAGACCAGGCTAATGCTCTGGCAGCTGGTGGAAGTTAAAAACAATTAATAAAATATCGAGATCTCAAATCTGGTGTCAGTAACAATGGCCTTGAAGTCAATGTCGATTGTAAACACCAATTTGTTTTTCCAATGAACTTTCAGGAAGTGAATCTCCTGTGCTTTCCTGGTCTGGCATAAAGTGACATGTGATAAACTCTTCAATGGTGTCTGAAACGGCCAAGCAAGACACTCTATTGGATCAAACTGCTCCAACGTCTTAAAGGATAAAACCGTACAGAACATCCAGCCCCAGCCTCAGTATGGAAAAGGGAACTGGAAACACAGTCCTGTTGACCCTGCAGAGACCTCCTTCCTAACATCTGTGAACTTGTGACAACATTTACAGAGCTTTCCTACAGACCACACAGAAACATCGGGAATGGAATAGGCCATAAAGCACATTGAGCCTGACCCATTCTAGTTAATGTCTGAACATCTCCTCAATGCACTTCCCCCCACACACTGTACACATCCCTTCATGTGATTAACCTTGTGAAGCTATAAAATAGGAACTGCAGTTGTCTCCTTGGTCTGTCGAGTTTGCTATCCAATTCAATGTAATGATGTATGACCCTTTATTTCTACACCATACTCCTGCTCTCTCCCCCATCCTTTGGTGTCTAGACATCCTTATTAGTCTTTAGTGCCTTGTCTTCCACAGCCTTATGTGAGAGAGGATTCCCAGGTTCACCAGTATCTGAGTGCAGAAATTTATTCGTATCTAAATGCAATGTGACCCATCTGTATTTAATACTGTGGCCTCTTGTTTTAGACTTCCCAGCCAGGGGAATTATCATCGCTGCTTCCAATCTACCTAACCCTGTCAGTGTTTTCTATATCTCACTGAGATCTCCACTCATTTTTCCTAAACCCCATGGGATACAGGCTCAGTCGCCCCAAACTCTGCTCCCACAAAAAGTCTGTCATCCCAGAGATCAGTCTGGTCATCCTTCGCTGCCTCAATGTCAGGTTTGTCCTTTATTAGGTACGGACACCAAAACTGCACACAATACTGCACAATGTTCGAGTTGAGGTCTCACCAAGGGCCTGTACAGCTGCACTGAGACACCCTTACTCCTGGACTCAAGCCCACATGAAATAAGGGTCAACACCCCATTAATCTTCCTGACTGCTTTCTGCTCCTGCAATATTGCTTTCAGTGATTGGTGTACAAGGCGATCCCAGATCCTTTTCAATATTATAGCTCCCCACATGACCGGTCTGCGTAAACTGGTCTGTGTGCCAATGTATTCCCAGTATTAGCTTCTGTCTTCAGAACTGACTGCCCTGCATGGAACTCAGATGTCTGTCCAAACAATAACAGAAGAAAAGTGCAGTTCCCTTCATAGATCGACATTTCTCATCCACTCCTTTTTCCAATGGTTGGCTGGAATTTTAATGTTTCCCAACAAAGTAGACAACATCACATCTATCCACACTGCTCTTCATCTGCCACATGTTTACTCATTCACTCCATTTGTTTCAATCACCTTTAAGTTTTTTTCACATCCTCCTCACTTTCAAAATCCTAGTTCTGTTAGCAGACTTGGAAACTTTGCATTTGATTTCCCCCAATGAGATGTTTGAGATGTATTGTGAATATCTGGTGACCCGGCACCAATCATTGCGATGCCTCATGAGCCTTCCAAACTGAAACCCATCCATTTATTCCTACTCATTTTTCCTGTCAACACTACCATTTTAACACCATGTTCATATAGTACCCCCATCCCAAGTGCTTTTACTTTTCACACTAGGCTTGGGACTCTATTAAAATTTTTGCTGAAAATCCAAGTTCAATGCCTCTATTGTATTTTGTGTAATTAATCTACCAGTCAGTTTCTCAAATATGTTTCTCATTTCATCAATCTGTGTTGTTTTTCTTTCTATGCCCATTATTTTCAGTTCCAATAATTTCTCCAAATTAGTTTATTTACTAGTTTCATTCCACATCATTTTCTCATCAGACTCAGGTTTTCTCCTATTGCTGGAACGCTTTGTTTATGTATTTTTCTGTGAAGGCAGAAGTGAAGTAGCTGTGTCATGTTTCTCTGTTCTCCATTCTCCATTCCCTGGTTTCACTCTGTAAAGAAGCTGAAACTTTGACTAAAAAGAACAGCTGTTGTCTATTCACCCTGTCACCCTTTGTAATCTTAAATCTGAATTACATTCCAACTCAACTTCCTCTGCTCCAAAATAAATAACTCGAGCTTACCCAGCTTCTCTCCACAGCTCATATGCTCCATCCCAGGGAGCATCCTGGTGAATCTCTTCTGCACCTCATCCAGTCCAATCACATCCTTCCTGTAATGTGGCTCCCTGAACTGCACACAACATTTCATTTCGCCTTACCAAAGTGCTATATAAAACTCGGATAATCTTTGGGTCAATGAATAAAGGCTTTATCAACAGTCATGCTGAACTCATCAATTATCATATCCAGTCACATTCAGGGATGTGTGGAGAAGCACGCTCTGAGCTTCCTAGTGTGATGCCATTCTTTGAGTACTCCCCTGTCTGGTTCCTTCTTCCAAAGTGGATCACCTCATATTTATCAGGGTGACATTCCATCTGCCATTGATCTGACCATCTGACCATTCTATCTGTATCTTCCTGTAACATAAGACCTTCCTCCTCACTGCCAACCACCTGGCCAATCTTTATGTCAAACACAAACGTACTTATCACACTCCCCCTACCCACTTCACATTCACATCACTTATGAATACCACAAATAATAAGCGACTCAGCACTGATCTCTGCGGTGCACCGGGGCAATTGGGCTCCAGTCACACAAACACCCTTCTACCATGACGTTGAGTTGGGATACAACTTGCCAAGTCACTAATAAGCCCTACATGTTCCCTGGTTGTTCTGTTCCACTTGATATACGTGAAGAATATCTGGTGATTCTCCTTAATCTTGCCCTGCCAACAGGCTTCCATGACCCTGTGTTAGTCAGTCCCCTCCGAGGGAAGAATTTCCTCCTTATTACGGTCTTAAATGCATATCCCTTATCCTGTCATTATTTGCATTAAATATAGAGTAGACAGCTAGAGAAACTTCCTGTTTATTTCCACCTCAGCACATGTATCATAGATATTTGAAATTTTACTGTGATCACCTCTCATGCTTTGAAACTGGAGAGGTCTCAAGACAACTCTCCCCATCAGAAACTCTTGTCATCTCAGGAATTAATCTGGAGAATGTCCATTGCAGGTCTTCTGTGATCAGTGTAATCTTTCTTAGATTAGATCACCAACGCTGCACTCAGTACCTCAGGTACACTCTCACCAACATTCTATGCCACTGCTTCATGATGTCTTCACCTCTATATTCTAATTCCCTTAAACAATCTCCAACCTAACTTTAACTTTCCAATTACACGTATTCCTCCAAATACAATTCGCACTAATTGCATTTACGAACTCACTGTGTGAGTTATAAAGGCATAGAGATGTACAACATGGAAACAGACCCTTCAGTCCAACCCGTCCATGTCTAGCAGATATCCCAACCCTATCTAGTCCCACCTGCCTGCAGCCAGCCCATATCCCTCCAAACCCTTCCTATTCATATAACCATCCAAAAGTCTTTTAAATGCTGCAATTGTACCAGCCTCCACCACATCCTCTGGCAGCTCATTCCATACACGTACCACTGTCTGTGTGAAAAAGTTGCACCTTAGGTCCTTTAGTTTAATGACTTACAGTGTGGGAACAAGTCCACACCAACCCGCCTAAGCACAACCCCCCCAGACCCATTCCCCTACATTCATCCCTTCACCTAACACCACAGGTAATTTAGTATGGCTAATTCACCTAGCCTGCACATTTTTGGATTGTGGGACGAAACCCATGCAGACACAGGGAGAATATGCAAACTCCACACAGAGTGAAGCAGGAATTGAACCTGAGTCTCTAGCATTATGCAGCAGCATTGCTAACCACTGTGCCACCGTGCCACCCAACACCGTTCGCCTCTCACCCTAAACCTATGCCCTTTAGTTCTGGACTCCATGATCCCAGGGAAAAGACTTTGTCCATTTATCCTCTCCATATCCTTCATAATTTTATACATCTCTATAAGGTCACCCCTCAGCCTCCATCGCTCAATGTAAAACAGCCCCAGCCTGTACAGCCTCTCCCTGTAGCTCAAATGCTCCAAACCCGTCAACGTCCTTGTAAATTTTTCCTGAACCCTTTCAATTTTCACAACATATTTCCAATAGGAAGGAGGCCAGAAATCCATGCAATATTCCAACAGTGGCCGAACCAGTGTCCCGTATAGCCGAAACATGACCTCCCAACTCCAATACTCAGTACTCTAACCAATAAAGGAAAGCATGCCAAACCCCGCCTTTTCTATCCTATCTACCTGCCACTCCATTTTCAAGGAGCTATAAACCTGCACTCCAAGCTCTCTTTATTTAGCAACACTCCCCAGGACATTGCCATTAAGTGTATAAGTCCTGCTAAAATTTGCTTTCCCAAAATGCAGCACCTCGCATTTATCTGAATTAAACTCCATGAATTAAACTGAATTAAACTTCTCAACCCATTGGCCCATCTGATCAAGATCCTGTTGTACTCTGAGGTAACCTTCTTCACTGTCAACTGCACGCCAATTTTGTTGTCATCTGCGAACTTACTAACGATACCTCTTAGGCTCGCATCCAAATCATTTATGTCAATGACAAAAAATAGAGGACCCCGCACTGATCCTTGTGGTACTCCACTGGTCACAGGCCTCCAGTCTGAAAAACAACCGTCCACCTCCACCCTCTGTCTTCAACCTTTGAGCCAGTTCTGTATCCAAATGGCTCGTTGTCCCCGTATTTCATGCGATCTAAACTTGCTAACCAGTCTCCCATAGAGAATCTTGTCGAACGCGTCCATATAGATCACATCTACCGCTCTGCCCTCTTCGTTACTTCTTCAAAAAACTCAAGCAGGATTGTGAGATATGATTTCCATGCACAAAGCCATTTTGACTATCCCTAATTAGTTCTTGTCTTTCCAAATGCATGTACATCCTATCCTTCAGGATTCTTTCCAATAACCTGCCTACCACCGACGTCAGGCTCACTGGCCTATAGTTCCCTGGCTTGTCCGTACCACCCTTCTTAAACCGTGGCACCACGTTAGCCAACCTCCAGTCTTCCGCCACCGCACCTGTGACTATCGATGATACAAATATCTCAGCAAAAAGCCCAGCAATCACTTCTGTAGCTTTCCACAGAGTTCTCGGATGCACCTGATCAGGACCTGGAGATTTGTCCACCTTTAACCATTTCAAGACATCCTACGCTTCCTCCTCTGTCATATCGACATTTTTCAACGTGTAACCATCTATTTCCTGACATTCTATATCTTCCATATCCTTTTTCACAGTAAATACTGATGCAAAGTACTCGTTCAGTATCTCCCCCATTTTCTGCGGCTCCACACACACGCTGCCTTGCTGAACTTTGCGGGACCTTATTCTCTCCCTAGTTATGATTTTGTCCTTAATGTATTTGTAAAGAAAAACCCTTTGGATTCTCCTTAGTTCTACTTGGTAAAGCTATCTCATGACCCCATTTTGCCCTCCTGACTTCCCTCTTAAGTATACTCCTACTGCCTTTATACCCTTCTAAGGATTCACTCGATCTATCCTGTCTATACCTGACAGATGCTTCCTTCTTTTTATTAATCAAACCCTTTAGTTAGCCAGCAATCCCTATACCTACCAGCCTTTCCTTTCATTCTAACAGGAATATACTTTCTCTGGACTATTGTTATCTCATTTCTAAAGGCTTCCCATTTTTCAGCCGTCTGTGAATATCTGTCCCCAATCAGGTTTGGAACGTTCTCACCAAATACCGTCAAAATTGGCCTTTCTCCAATTTAGAACTTGAACTTTTAGATCTGGTCTATCCTTTTCCATCATTATTTTACATCTAATAGAATTACGGTAGCTGGCCTCAAAATACACCTCCACTGACTTATTTCCCCAAAGTGGGTCAAGTTTTGCACCTTCTCTTGTATGGTCATCCACATACTGAATCAGAAAATTTTCTTGTACACACTTAACAAATTCCTCTCCATCTAGACGCATAAAGCTATGGCAGCCCCAGTCTATGTTTGGAAAGTTAAAGTCTCCGACCAAATCACTCTACTTTCTTACAGATAGCTGAGATCTCATTACAAGTTTGTTTCTCAATTTCCCTCTGACTATTAGGGGGTCTATAATACGATCCCAATAAGGTGATCATCCCGTTCTTATTTCTCAGTTCTACCCAAATAACTTCCCTGGATGTATTTCCGGGAATATCCTCCCTCAGTACAGCTGTAATGCTATCCCTAATCAAAATCGTCACTCCCACTCCTCTCCTGCCTCCCTTTCTATCTTTACCGTAGCATTTGTATCCTAGAACATTTAGCTGCCAGTCCTGCCCATCCTGAGCCATGTTTCTGCAATTGCTATGATATCCCAGTCCCATGTTCCTAACCATGCCCTGAGTTCATCTGCCTTCCCTGTTAGGTCCATTGCATTGAAATAAATGCAGTTTACTTTATTTGTCCTACCTTGTCCCTGTCTGCCCTGACTATTTGACTTGTTTCTTTTTTCAATTGTACCAATTTCAGATTGATCTGTTTCCTCACTATCTCTCTGCCCGCTCCCCCCTCCCCCGCTTTACTAGTTTAAATCCTCCCAAGCAGCTGGAGCAAATCTCCCAGCCAATATATTCGTCCCCTTCCAATTTAGGTGCAATCCGTCATTCTGGTAGAGGTTCCTTCTACCCCAAAAGAGATTGCAGTGATCCAAAAATGTGAATACTGCTCCCATACACCAGCTCCATAGCCATGCATTCATCTGCTCTATCCCTCTATTCCTGCCCTCACTAGCTCGTAGCACCGGGAGTAATCCAGATATTACTACTCTCGAGAACCTCCTTTTAAACTTTCTGCCTAACACCCTGCAATCTCCGTCCAGAATCTCAAACTTTTCCCTTCCTATGTCGTTGGCTCCAATTTGGACAATGACCTCTTGCTGGCCCCTCTCCCACGTGAGAACATTTTCCACCCTTTCTGAGACATCATTGATCTTGGCAGCAGGGAAGCAACATACCATCCACCATTTTTTTCTCTGCTGGCCACAGAACCGTCTGTCTGTTCCTCATACTCGGGAGTCCCCTAATACAATTGACCTCGTGGAATCCGACGTATCACTTGTTGCAGCAGAGCCAGTCTCAATACCAGATACTTGCCTGTTCGTGCTACATTCCCCTGTGAATCCATCAATCGCTACATTTTCCAAAACAGCATTTTTGTTTGAAATGGGGACAGCCACAGAAGACTCCTGCACTACCTGCTTAACTGTTTTACCTAACTTGGAGTTAACCCATCTCTGTGACTGTATCTGAGACCTCCCCACTTCCGAAACTGCTATGCATCACATACTGTTGCTGTTAGAAATTCTTCATTGTCTTTAACTGTCTCTCAAAAAGATCCATTCGATCTGACAGAATTCTCAACCAGAAGCATTTATTGCAGATATAATCTGCAGTAACCCTTAAATCGTCTTTAAACTTCCACATTTGACAAGAAGCGCATATGATTCTACTAAGGCCATTTGTGCTGTTTCACAATCTACTGACACAGAAAAACAAAACTGTCTTATTCCTCTACAAAACACTGCTCAAAGTTAAATTAATATTTATGGCTTATATTTTAAGATTAATCAAGGGACATATCTCAAAAACATATAATTAAGGAAGACCCACTCGACTCACTTCTGCAGACTTTCTGTAGGACACAGATAAAACAATTCACTTATCTGGCAGGAAACTTTGCTCAAACAGTTCCTCCAACCCAGTTGTAAATTTCACTGTTTATTAATTTTCCTAGATGCACTCCGATATCCAGCGATACATGAATTCAAACAGCAAAGGCAGTAACTCTGCAGGTACGCTGTCCTGTCAGTTTCTTCCCCTCACCATGTGCTTCCTTTGTCTGTTCTTTTCCCTCTTAAAACTGCTGTTGCTTTGACTTTTTCTCCCAAAGTTCCAAAATAATGCAACAGCATACAAATCAGTAATTCCTGCTTCTGGAATTCGAGGAAATCACCTCCAACACCTAAAATACATCAAAAAAAGGAGCAGCTGTTACAGCCAGAAATTTTTCCCGCCCAGACGTCTGAAAATCCAAACACACTATTTTCACTGGTTGTCTGTGGTCTATGCTGCAAGAAACAACTTCAAATAATTCCGAAGTTTGTCAGGCATGCTTTCTCCGACAGAAATGCATTGTGATTCTCTGCAATTTTGCTGTTCATTTCTAAGTACCCAATATCACTTCTTATATAATGGATTCCAACTCTTTCCATACATATGTCAAATTAATTGGTCTGCAGTCCTCCACATTATCACTTCTTCCCTGTGTACATAGATGGATCATGTTTACTACCTTTCAGTTCTCGACAATGGCTATGGCCTTTGCAGGATCTGCAAGAAAATAAAACACAGTCACCGACAGTTCAATTAATATGCTGTTTTATATCTGACATTTTGATATGAAGTATATCTGGCCCGTCAGACTTAACAATGATCAATCTAGCTCCATTTTCAAGTACTACCTTGTTGCTGATATGAATGGATTTTATGTCTTTCGTTCCACAAGTCCCATGTGATCACTTGCTTTAAACAGAGGTTTCCTGGCGCTTTCTCCATGAAGACAGATGCAAAGTAGCTGGTTAGTTTCTCTGCCATTTCCTTGTTCCCCACAATAAATTCTCCTATACCTTACAAATTTCCACATTTAGCCTTACTTTTGGTTTCTTTGGTGTACGGATTGTAGATGTAAGCTGTCTGTGTGTTTCCTGTTTGTTTGTATTCATGTTCTTTTTGATTCCCTAAACACTTTCTTAGTCCTTATTTTCAGAAAAGTTAATCTCTCTGCATGTTCAGGTTTCCACAATACCTGGAATTCTTCTGAAGCTGCTTCCTTAGATATAATGCAATCATTAATCTCTTACGTACACGATTAATGAGTCCCTTTCCCTTTCGTTGGTGTTTGTGACTTAATGATATGTACGTATTTTTCAGACTTTACAGTATTTCTATCACTAACAACCAGTGTTTGTCTCACACTAAATGTCATATTGTATTTTTCCAATTCACTTGACCCTCTGGCCTTCGGGTTTCCATAATATTTGAATGTAATGTTCAAACATTCTATATTGCTTGCAGGAGCCATGTAAAATGCAACATATTAATGTCACGATTGCCCAATAGCTGCCTCACAGCACGGTAAGTAATGGGTCCTTCTGACCACACAACACCACGCCCGAAATAACCTGCTCTCTAATTTGGTTCACAACATACTCTTCAGCCTATCTCATATTCACATGAAATAGATTTTTCACAGCATTAGCAATCATTTAGTTAACGCAGTTTAGATGCAATTTTAGATCATCCAGTATGACTGCAGCACCCACGATATTTGCATAGCTAATTTCCAGAGAATCGAATGCACAAAGTTGCACAACAGTTTTGGTTTAGATATATAAGGCACCAATGTGTGTTCCTCCTTGTTGTTTGCAAGTTCCATACAAACTGATTCCGAAGAAGCTGAGGGATGTGGTGTGTGGTGTTATTAGTGATAGACGTGGACAAGACATTGGGGAGGTTCACCCCGATGCTGAGATGATCTAAAGAAATGCACATCGATACAGGACAAGCGAAAATAACCTTCCCGCTCGCCAGGACAAATTTCTCCCTATTCTCTCTACTCCCTCACACTCTCTGTATATCTGTTACAGCACCTACCCCCGAACAAGGCTCTTGCTCCACCACTCTCACTATTGCATGCAACACTCTCTCTGTCACTGAAAACAAATCGTGATTGAATTTATTGTTTTGCCAACATTGAACCAGTGAGACAATTGGATGCTGGGGACATAAAAATGCGAACATTTTGAAAATTAGGGAGAGAGCAGATGCCATCGAGATGGAAGAAGCCTGGGGATCAACCATCTTGCTACGTAAGAAATTAGGAAATACTCACTAATTATAGATTTTTTATATATGAAACCTATTCACAGTAAACAGAAATACGACGACCCAGGGAATTCATCAGCCAGGAGAGTAACATCACAGAGGACGGCAGTGGCTGTGTGGTTGTGAAATTAAGTTGATGTAATCTTCATAAGTGTCTTATTGAAACAGCATATTGTTAGAGAGTTGGGGGCAGTTTTGGGGGGTGGGTTGGTTAAAGTCGTAAATAGTTGTGGCGTAATGTTCACTTTTACAGTTAAAAATAAATTGGCGTTATTTTCTTTAAATAGTGGAATTTGGTAGTTCTCTGTCACTCATATTCGAATAGATTACGAGGTGAGGTGAGCTCTCCTTCGTGTTTGGTTTAATTAACAGAGGCGTACACCACCATATTGCAACACTTGAAAAGACCAACAGAGAGCAAAAAAAAAAGAATTAAGGAGTGAGAAGATTAAATATGAGGTAAGTAAGCCAGTCATGTAAAGAAAGACGATAAGAGCTTCTTTCGATACATAAAGGGTAAACGAGAGCAAAAATGGGCATCTGATCGATAGAAATTGACACAGGAGATATAGTAATGTAGAACAAGTAAATGGCTGAGGAGCTGAAAAACTACTTCGTGTCAATCTTCGTGGTTGAAAACACGAGTAATATCCCAAACATTGAAAAGACTTAGTGGACAGACCTGAGTAAGGTGGGCATCAATTAGGAGAAGGTGCTGGGAAAACTGAATGGCCTGATGGTAAGTAAATCACCTGGACCAGATGGACTCCAATCCAGATTTCTATGGCAGTGGAGGCATTGGTGGTGATCTTTCAGGCATCTCTTGAATCAGGAAGATTCCCAGAGGACTGAAAAATCGCTAACGTGATACCACTGTTTAAAAAGGGAGTAAAGCAAAAAATGGAAAATTACACACGAGCGAATCTAAATTTGGCTCTGGGTAAGAGCCTGGAATACATTGTGAAGGATGAGATTTCTGAATACTTGGGTGTGGATGGTGAATTGGGACAAAGATAGCATGGTTTCATCAAGGGGAGATCATGCCTGAAAAATCTGCTAGAAAAGCTTAAGGACGTAAAAATCAACTTAGATGAAGGAGAGCCATTGTATATCATCCACCAGGACTTCCAGAAGAGTCTTTGACAATGTGCTGACAGAGGCTACTGAATAAGAAAGGGCCCATGGTTTTAGAGGCAAGGTGCTAACATGGATAGAGGTTTGGCTGACTGGCAGGAAGCAAACAGTGTCGATAAAAGTGTCCTTCTCAGAATGGCAGTCGGTGACAAGTGGTGTTCCATAAGGCTCAGTGTTGGGAGCACAACTTTTCACTTTATACATTAATGATCCAGATGAAGGATCTGAAGGCATTCTGGCTATGTTTGAAGATGATACAAAGATAGGTGCAGGGACAGGTAACGTCGAAGAGGCAAGGAGGCTCAAGAAAGATTTGGATAATTTAGGATACTGGGAAAAGAAGTGCCAGATGGCGTACAAAGTGGGAAATTTTGGCAACATGCACTTTGTTAGGAAGAATAAAAACATGAACTACTGAGAAAATTCAGACGTCTGGAGCGCAAAGGGACTTGCGAAGTTTACTCCAGCATTCTCTCAATGTAGACTTGCAGGTTGAATCAGTAGTCAGGAAGGCAAATGCAGTGATGGAATTTATTTGGAAAGGATTTGAACATAAAAGCAGGGGCGTACTTCTAAGGATCTATAAGTCTCTTGTCAGACCATATTTGGAGTATTGTGCGCTGTTTTGAGCCCCGTATCTCAGGAAGCATGAGCTGACCTTGGAATGGTTTCACAGGATGTTCGCAAGAATGGTCCCAGGAATGAAAAGCTTAACATATGAGAACGTTTGAGGACTCTGAATCTGAACTTGTTGGGGTTCAGAGCGATGTGGGAGGATCTAATTGAAACATACAGAATACTAAATAGTCTGGCAGTGTGGAGGGTGAGGAGACTCTTGGACCCAAGGATATAGCCATAGAGTAAAGGGAAATCCTTTTAGAACGGAGGTAAGGAGAAACGTCTTCAGCCAGAGTGGAGAATCTATGGAATTCATTTTCACAGAAGGCAGTGGAGGTCAGGTCTTTGTGTATATTTAAGAGAGAGATAGTTAGCTTCTTGAGTATCAAAAGGATCAATGGTTACAAGGAGAAAGCAGGAGAATGGGGTTGAGAATCCTGACAGCCTTAATTGTATGGTGGATCAGACTCGATGGGCTGAATGTCCTAACTTCTGTTCCTATATCCGTTTATCTTATGGCCGTCAACCACAGTCTATTGCTACCCTCTCTTTACTTTGTCCCTCCTGACAGCAAAATGTGAAAGTAAAAAATCCCTGAGTCATCTTTACCAAACTTGAAGGATTCCTGTTGACGATTCATGGGAATCGCTCCACTGCTTGAAGGAAAGGAAATTCTGCAAATCCAACTCTTCCAGGAAGAAGTCTCATACAAAAAGCTTGTTTGAGTAGAATAACTCGGAGACAGAGTATCAGTTGGGACACATTATCTCTTTTCCATTTTAAATGAGTTCAACTACTATGAAACTCTGGAAACCTTTTACTATTCTATTTCGTCTTCAGATATGTGCGATTGCGTATGCGTCTGTACGTGTGTGACTCTGTGTCTCACATGTTTTCGAGAGAATGACCTAAGTTACACTTCAAACCTGCTGTAACCAGTGGAGAATTGGGGCTGGAAAAGGACACAGTGACCCTCCAACATTGGTCGGAGCAGAAATGAGAAATTCGCACGAGCTGTACAAATGGGAATTCTCTTCCCCAGAGGTTTCATCCCAATTGGCAGCTCAACATCACCATTAACAGCGTAATTAGACATGGTCCATAAATGTTGGCCTGTCAACAACACCCACATTCCTGAACAAATCTTAAATGATATACTGCAGCAGAATTAATTGGATGGGAGCAAGACTGATAGATAAATGCCTATTGTCTTCCAGAATTGTGCTGCCTGTGTACTTTAGGTTTGTGCAGTTCCCTGGGTGCCTGGGTATTGTGCCTGGGTGTTTGCATTTATTCAAAGTTGAGTTTGATCAACATTTGACAGATATGTGAATGGCGGAAAATTGTGGACAGACAGAAAAGTGCTGTGGAGACCATAATCAGATCAGCCATGATCTTATTGTCTGGTCGAGCAATGACAAAGTGTCTAATGACCCACTCCTGCTCCTCAGTTTTCTGTTCCTATGTTCCAATCAGTCCTTAAAAACATTTGTATAGGAGCAAATGGAGACCACTTGCTCCAAATACTTGGTCCGCAGTATTACAGGATATCATTCAGTCCCTCAACACTGTGTGGTTTGCTGTGGGTTGGAAAATGTGAAGGGAAATCCAAGCAGGATATGAATGTGGTCTCCCACCTCTTTAAAGAGTGTCTCATCTCTGCAAGTGGTGTTTCAATTGTTGGTCATGTGGTAGATCCAGATTCACTGTGAATATTGGGCCCATATCTCTCCCAGAGTTGGCTCACAAAATACTTTTCTCTCACTGCTCTCAACATTCAATAGCAACACTTACAGGAAAATTACAACCATTCACTTTCCAAAGACAGAATATGAGAACATAAGAAACAGGAATAGGTAATTTGGATGCTCACGCCATTGTATGCCATCATGGCTGACCTACTGTTGGCATTACCTCTTCTTTAATGCGCAATTTTCACGCCCCTCAGCTCTCTGACAGGTCAAAAATCCATCTACCTCCTCTTTAAATATTTGGAGTTATCTCGCTCCCCTAACTTTCTAGACCTGAGAATTCCTGACATTCCCTCCTCTCTATGAGAAGAAAACAATCTCCACACAGACACCATCACATATTAACATTAACAAAAGTGTTTAACTGACCTGTTTAGGTAAGAGGGATTAACCCTGATATCAAGGCAGGATTTGACTGAAGATTTTATCCTCAGAGGCACTTAAATATCCAGAATCAGGCATCCCGAGTAAAAATAAAAATACAAGCCATAGAATGTATCACATTGTTAGTGTCTGTGTAGAACATAACGAGTGATTGCCCATTTATATAAAGTTTCAATGCAATGACCTCTTATTCTCTGACAGTGCTACAGATTAACCTTCACTCACTCCTTTTTTACAATCAGCACAGGGATTATTCTTGTGAAATTCCTTTACACAGCCTCTATTGCAATGAGATAATTCCTTTAAAAGGAGCAAAAATCTGTCCATAATACCCCAAATACTGGCTCAACCGCACTCTCAGTGATGATCACAATAAATCCTTTCCCTCACTTAACGGTCCACGTTTCTTCATTATGACATAAAAACCCATTCCTTCTCTATGCACTGCCACTGTTGTGGACTTTAAAAATTCCTTACATCTGTATGTCAGCATCAGTACAGCCAGTACCAGAGGTGCCCGTGGAGATGAGCATCACTCTTGGGGAGAGACTCAATCAGAAAGATTGCACTTGAAATATGGTCACCTACCTGAATGGAAATGAAATGTAGGAATAAGGAAAACAGGTAGAGGAAGGGAGCTAACTTTACTTGTGTCCTTCTCTCACGGGATGTGTGCAGCATGGTCAGGCCAGCTTGTTCTATGGATCTTGAACTGAGTGGCTGGTTCAGCTGTTCCACGGACAGTAAAGAGTAAATCACATTGCTGTGGGTTTGCAAAGACATGTCTGAGGAAGGATAACGCATTGACTTCTCTGAAGGGCATGAAGCAAGCGGATGGGCCTTTTCTCACAAATGACGATCGTTTCATTTCAATTCCATCAATTTCCTTCAAGAGATACCAACAGATTATTATTCTGTGCCTCTAAATTATACGTCCATGACTTAAGCAGCATGCAGTGTCTGCCCGTTTGACAGAATCTGTGCAGTGAACAAGTTCACCATACTCAAGAACAATTATTCTGTTAGAAAGGACTTGATAAATTGTATCCAGATTTAACAAAGGCACAGTTGATGGTTTATTCAGAAGATGCACTGAGGCTTAGGAGGAGATGGGGATATCATGATGGTGGGATTGGACAGGATTCGTGAATGGGGATAATATGGAAATGTAGATCTGTGCAGGGATAGAGGTATTATGGAGTTTGAGAACAGTCTGGTTCTTCTCACACATTGGTGAGTAATTTGCCTTGAATAATTTGCTCGATATAACTTGTGAGGAATGGAATATTTCTTTGTAATTGAAAGTGTTGACATCTACCTTGCTAAATTTTAAATAATATGAGCAGCAATTCAGTCCAACCTGGCTTAATGAACACACAGAATGATGTACCAGGAACACCAACTATAGCAATGATGCGATAGCTTGAAAAACCAGCGATACATCATAGGTCCGCAAAACTAATGACATCCAAGGTTGAGAAAGCCAGTAAAGACCCCCAGATAAACTCCTGTCCATTGTTGGAACATTCCTGTCTAATGTTCTCAGATTCTGATCTCTCCTCCCCTTCTCCATATGAGTCTGCTGATGCTTGTTAGTGCTGTCGGTGATGGTCCCGCTGATACTATGGGATAACACATTGAATCGATCCATAATTAATGGAAGAGGAAAGCCCTCCAGTTACACATTTAGGATGCACGGAGATTTACATCAATCACAGTCGCTGAGAAAATAACTCCCGTTGACCCATTTCAATTCAATACTTTTTATTAAAATTCAAAATTATGATTAAAATTTACATATTCTGGATGGGATATGTGGGAGTGACTAAGGGAACAAATATTGGGTCTGGTAGATCAATCATGTGTAACCATTCAATCTGCCTTGGATATGGGAGCAATGCCAGGGGTTTATCAGAATATAAGCATGCTTCTCCGTTTATAAATTGAAACATACGTTCTGCATCTACTGATCAGGCACTGCAATATCAGGAAGACATTGAGAGAATTTTTATCGTCCATGATCTGATAAGAAAATATCCCGAAGACTACATGCAGTTATAACAGACTGCGACATGGCTATGTTAAAAGGGAATTGTATCTAAGAGATAATGGGGACTGCAGATATTGGATAATTCAGCGCAGGTAAAGCATGGAGGTGGAAAAGGCACAGTAAGCCAGGCAACATCCGAGGAGCAAGAGAGGCAGGACCTTTTTTCAGGATGGGGAGGGAGAAGGGGCTAAGAGAAAATGGGTGATGGGGTGATGCTGGGGGAAAGATCAGTGATAGGTGAGTGAAGGTAGGAGGTGATAGTGATAGATCGGTCGGGAGTGTGGAGGAGATGGTGGGAAGGAAGATGGACATTAGGTCTCATCGAAAGGGCAGATGTGAGTCCGGGGATTGGATCTGGGATCTGGGTTGGCCAGGGGAGATTTGTAAATCAGTGAATCCAATGCTCATGCCGTGTGTTTGTGTCTTCCGAGGCAGAAGATGAGGTGTTACTGGTAACATCCTGGTAAATCTCTTCTCAACCATCGCCAGCTTAATACTCTCCTTCCTATAACAGAACTGCACACAGTACTTCAGAAGAGGCTGCATCAATATCCTGCACAATCTCAGCATGACTTCCCAACTTCTATACTCAAAGGTATGAGCAATGAAGTAACCTTAAACACCCTGCGCCACAAACTTCAAAGATTTATACCTGCTCTTCTGGGTCCCTCTTTTCTATATAACTTCCAAAACCCAGCTTTCATTGTATAAGCCCTCCCCTTGTTTGTTTTATCAAAATGCAATACTTCACATGTATCCATGTTAAACTCCATCTGCCACACCTCAGCCCAGTGAATGATATTACTGCCCCCTCACACTCCCCCTTCGGATTAAAACGACAATCCCCTGTCCAGAAGGCCTACAGACACCAGCCTTGAGTTTCCCAAAGACCCAGAGCTTGGTTTGCCTTGCGCGGGCAGAAGGAGGAGTCGGTAAGCAAAAGCAGGAAAGGAAACAGTTGCCTTGTATCAATGAATGATTTTAGAAAGAGGGAAGCCACATGTTAGAGATTTGAAATAGTGACCGGTGTTTTGGGACCAGAATTGTGCTCCTTCCTCATCTCTGGTGTTCAGTATTGATATCTACTCGAGATCATTCATAGTGCAGAGTGTGTTGCAGGATTTCTTCCCCTAATATAGGAGACTACTGATAATAGCCATTTAAACCAGGAATGATAGGCAAGCAATTAGAGATCTTCATTGTTTATCTCAATGGCACAGCAAATGCACTCAACATCCTAAAGTTAAGCCGATTAACTTGTACCCTTTTCAACGAGAAATGTCCCCTGTAAAATTTGGTAACGTTAATCAGAATTTAATGGATCCATACACTTAAAATATGACCCAAAATCTGGGCATGGTTTAGGCCTTGTTTAATGGATGATGCCCACGTTTCTGAGGCGGAACTCTGGAGTCGATTCCAGTCCATGACTGTCTGGTAGTGCCCCTATCACTGGAGAAGGTGGTGTGTATTTATGTCCTGTGGAGGTGTATCACAGCATGTTACAACAGGCTGATGAATAAACACACAGAAGCATCATGTTGCAGCTTTAGCGGCTAATGCTGAATGATGGTAGTGTCCCTATCATTGGGCAGAAAATTCCAGTTTTTAAGCCCACAGAGCTGTTTCAGAATATGTCTGAACAAGTTGATTACACTCTTTTTGGATTCGTGCCTTGAGGGAGAAGGAAGAGGTACGATTACTGAATTTTAGAATTTAGATGCAGGATGACTGAAAGCACAGCCGTTCGTGATGATTGGAGTCATATTTGCACTTTCTAGAAGTTTATAAAATGATGAAAGGCATGGATCGGGAGAGTGGTCAAGGGGCACCTGATGTACATCTGAAAATACAGAGTAGACATCATTACTCATTTTGTGTTTGGAAAGCTGTAACTAGTGGAATTCTTCAGGGATCTGTGTGATGTCATCAAACAATTGCAATCCATACCAATGAATTGGATGAAAGGGATGGAGCTCAGTTTGCTCATACATCAGGATAGTCAATCAATAAGATGTAAAATGGAAACAGAGCATCTGCAATGGCATACAGACAGGGGGAGGGCAGAGCTACAATGGGACACAGATAGGGGGAGGGCAGAGCATCTGCAGTGGGGTAGAGACGGGGGAGGGCAGATCATCTGCAATGGGATAGAGACAGGGGAAGGGCTGGGCATCTGCAATGGGGTAGAGACAGGGGAGAGCAGAGCGTCTGCAATGTGATAGTGACAGGGGAGTGCAGAACATCTGCAATGGGATACAGACAAGCGAGTCCAGAGCGTCTGCAATGAGATACAGAGAGGGGAGGGGAGGGCGTCTGAAGTGGAATACAGACAGGGCGAGGGCGTAACGTCTGCAATGGTATTCAGACAGTGGGAGGTTAGGGCCCCTACAATGGGATACAGACAGAGGGAGGGCAGAGTATCTGCAATGGGATACAGATGGGGTAAGGAGAGCGTTTACTTTGGGATACAGAGAGAGGAGGGCAAAGTGTCTGCAAGGGGATACAGACAGAAGGAGGGCAGACAGTTTGCAATGGGCTAAGCCAAAGGGAGTGCAGAACGTCTGCAATGTGACACAGACTGGGGGGAGGTCAGAGCGCATCAAGTAGACAGGCAGAGAACAGTTGTGAGCCAACCTTCACCAGAAAAAAAAACTGTACTCTCTCTATATATGGGAATTTTCTGTTTTGAGGAAATGACAAAAGAGCAGAAAATGATTTAAATGCAAGGACAATGCAGACATTAGTAGTACCGAGGGGTTTGTGTGTTCTGGCACATGACTCACATCAAATTACTCTGAAGATGCAGCAAATGATTTGGAAGGTAAATGGAATGATTCTGTTTCGTGCAAGGTGTGTTGGAATTGATCTTAGCGACATTTTTTGCATCAGTACAGGGCTTGGCTGAGATCACATCTGAAGTATTATGTGTAGTTATAATTGTCTAAACTGAAAAAAAAAACAAAATTACTTTCGAAACGTTTCAAAGTCTTTTTTTTTCTCTCTCTCTTTACTCATTCTTGGGATGAAGGCATTACATTATGAAGAATTAACTGTTCAGCCTAAGAATGAGGGTTGTTTTATTGACCATATAAGTTCTTGAGAAGAGTGTAACTGGTGAAAACCGGATCCATATTGCTTCTTGTGTGGGAGAATAAAACTGGGGAAATAATTTCAGAATAAATTAGTTTGAAAGGAAAGGTCTTTGGATAGAAAAATTAAACTCTGATTTCTCTTCATACATGTTGCAAGACAGGCTGAGATTTTCCAGTAATGTCTGTATTTGTTTAAGAATAAAACATATTCATCTTAACACAGATATTGCGAAGACAAGAAACGCTTTTTTTACACTATGCAGGCACATATCAACATATCTTCAAAACAAGCAGTGCCATTTCTTGTTAATGAATTGATTCTGTGTATGACAACAGCAATAATGCACTGACCTGGAGTCGAGAATGTGATGGTGTCATATAGTTCCGACAATGTTCAAGGAGAGCTCACATGGTCCAGTTTGGGGTCTGATAACGTTATTGATTTAACTTAGAGATGGAAAAAATGTAGCCTATCTGTGAAGGGACAGTGTATTGCTCCCTTTCTGTTTCCCTGCTGCTCATCACAGCAACATGTGAGAGTGAAAAAAAAAACAGTCGCCTTTCCCACTCATGGAGGATTCCTGATGAAGATTCATTGGAAACTCCGCACTATTGAAGCAAAGCAATTCAGCCAAATCCAACTGTTTCAGGAAGAAATCCCATTGTCAGAAGGTTATGCGAGCAGAATAACTTCAGAAGTACTTATTCAGACTCAATAGTGAGGGTGACAGACAAGAGATTCTGTGTCTGCAAATGGGAATCCAGGATGGTGTGTAGCCTCCCACGGGCCAGGGTCCAGGATGTCGCAGAGCGGCTGTAGAACGTTCTCACCGGGGTGGGGGAGCAGCCAGAAGTCATTGTGCACGTTGGTACAAATGACACAGGTAGTGATGAAGTCCAGAGTGATTTTAGAAAGCTAAGAAAAAAAGGGTAAAAGAAGGACTACGACAGTGGTAATATTCAGTTTACTTCCAGTGCTCTGTGCTAGTGAGGGTAAGAACAGGAGGATATGGCAGATGAATGGGTGGTTTAAGAATTAGTGCGGGGGCAGAGATTTAGATTTTTGGATAACTAGGATCTTTTGTGGGGCAGAGGTGATCTGTTCGGGAAGGACGGGTTGTACCTAATCTGGAAGAGGACCAATATCCTGTCAGGCAGGTTTGCTAGTGCTACAAGGGAGGATTTCAACCAGTTTGGCTGGGGTTGGGGAGGGGTGGGATCCTCAATAGCAGGAAGGCAAGTATGAGGCTGGAAAGAGATACAGTAATAAGAAACAGTAAAGTGAAGAGACAGGTTAGACTGGAACACGATAGGCTGCAAGGAATGCCTGTTGGATTAAATTGCAACTGTTTCAATGCAAGATGGCTGACAGGTAAGGCCGATAAACTCAGGATGTGAATAGTTATGTGGGACTGGGATATTATAGCCATTACTGAAACATGGCTAAGAGAGGGACAGGACTGACAACTTAATGTACCAGGGTACAGGTGCTTTATGCGGGACAGAGATAGTGGAAGGATGGGACGGGGAGTTATATTTTTGATTCAGGCGATAATCACAGCAGTAATCAGAGATTAAAATAATTGATGGATCATTCAATGAGGATTTGTGGGTGGAGCTCAGAAGTAGGAAGGGAATGGTGTTAGTAATTGGGTTGTTCTAGAGGCCCCCAAATAGTAAACGGGGAATTGGAGGAATAAAAATATGTTAAGAGATTGGGGAGACTTGCAGGATCAATAGGATTGCCATAGTAGGAGATTTTAATCTTCGTAACATAGACTGGAAATGACATAAAATTAACGACTAGATGGCCTGTATATATTAAGTGTGTTCAGAATACTTTCCTCCAGCAGTATGTAGAGGTGCAACTCGGGAAGGGACGAAACTTGACCTGCTCTAAGAACTAGGGCAGGACAGGTGACTGAGGTGACATTGGGGGAGCCCTCTGGGACCCGTGAACATAGATGCATTAATTTTAAAATAGTTATGGAGAAGGACAAAACTGGTCCACATGTTCAAGTTCTAAATTGGGGAAAGGCGAGCATTGACGCAATTAGACAAGAGCTTGTAGGGGTTGGTTGGAGGAGTTTGTTTGCAGGTGAAGGGACTTCCGGCTAGTGGGAAGCCTTTAAAGGTGAAATGTCTACAGTTTAAGGTCTATATGTTCATGTGAGGGTAAAAGGCAAGGTTGGGAGGAATAGGGAACCCTGGATGACAGGAGATATTGAGGCTTTGACCAGCAAAAAGGAGGGTTGGCTCAGATCCATGCAGCTGGGATCAAGGGAATCCGTGACGGTGTGCTCGGGATACAGGAGTTTACTGACGATGGAAATCCGAAGGCCGAAAAGGGGGCACAAGATAGCCTTGCCTGAGAAGATTAGGGTGATTAGGGTATATTGAAGTAAAAGGAATAACTAAACGAGAATATGACCTCTCAAGGTCCAAAGTGGACATGCATGTCTGGAACCGTAGGAGATTTGCGAGATTCTCAATGAATATTTCTTCTCTGTCTTTACCGTGGAGAAATACATGAAGTCTTAGGAGCTTAACAAAGGTGGTGGTGTTATCTTGGGGTGAGTCAATATCACAGGAAAGAACATGTTGGATGTATTAGAATGTATGAAGGTGGATAAATATCCTGATCCTAAGCAGATGTATCCAAGAACACTGCAAAAGGCTACAGAAGATATTGCGGGGACCTGGTTGATATTTTTGCATCATCGTTAGCCACAGGTTAAGTTCCAGAAGATTAGAGGGTAGCAAATGTTGTGCCATTATTCAGGAAGTGAAGCAAAGAAAAATCTGGGAACTTTAGGCCAGGAAGTCTAACATCTGCAGTACGTAGGTTACTTGAGAAAACTCTGAGGGCTAAGATATACATGCATTTGGAAAGGCAACGTTTGATTATAAATGCCTTTTTTTCACATTCTCTGCAGTATGGAAACAGGCCATTTGGCCCAACAAGGCCACACCGACCCTCCAAACAGTAACCCACCCAGTCCCATTGCCCTACCATATATGTAACCCTGACGAATGCACATAACACTACCATGGCCAATCACTTAACCTGTACATCTTTGGATTATGGAAGGTAAATGGAGCACCCAGAGGAAACCCACATAAACACAGGGAGAATGTGCAAACTCCACACGGAGAGTTTCCCGAAGTCGGAATCAAGCCCAGATCCATGGCACTGCGACGCAGCAGTGAGCCACCATGCCACACTTGCTTGTTGTCAACACAGTTCAGAGACACGGGCACAAGATCTATCTGCCCTTCACCCATGATGCAAAATCCAATAAAACATACCATGGATAGTTTACTCTCCACTGAAAATGTCATATTATTATTATTTATTGTTATTATTAATTTGAATAATTCTGATTAATTGTTGTTTAGACTGAACTGATTTCATGGCTTTGTGAAAGGGAGAACACGCCTCACAAACTTGTTTGAGTTCATTGATGAAGTGACCATTAATGTTGATGAGGGCAGGGCAGTATGATTTTCAGTAAGGCCTTTGGCAAGGTTACCATTGATAGGCTGGTCTGGAAGGTTAGAATCGCATGGAATCCAGAGGGAGCTGGCAAACTGGATACACAATTGGCTTGATGGTAGTAAGCAGAGCGTAATAGTGGAAGGATGCTCTTGGACTGGAGGCCTGAGACACATGACGTTCCTCTGGGGTCAGTGCTGGGCCCATTGCTGTTTATTATCTATGCCAATGATATTATTGAGATTGTATTAGGCATAATCAGTAAATTTGAAGATGACACTAAAATAGGTGGTATCATGGATAGTGAGGAAATATATCAAAAATTGCAGCATGACTTTGATCGACTGGAGAAGTGGGTCGAGGAATATTTTTGCAAAGTTAGATCAAGGTAGGAGATTCACGGTGAATGGTAAGGCCTTAAGGAGTGCAGCTGAGCAGAGGGACCATGAAGTTCAGGTACACCGTTCTCTGAAATTGGAGTCACAGGTGGACATGGCAGTGAAGAAGGCTTATGGCACACTGGCATTCATCGGTCAGCACATGGAGGAGAAAATTGGGATTAAATGTTGCAGTTATACAGGAGGTTGGTGAGGCTGCAGTGTAGTGTTGTGTTCAGTTTTGGTCACATTGCGATCAGAAGGATGCTTTTAAATTGAAATGTGTGCAGACGGAATTTAGAAAGATGTTGCCAGGACTCAACAGTGTGACTTATAGGGAGAGGTAGGACAAGTGAGAACTTTTTTCTTTAGAGTGTAGTAGACTCAGAGGAATCCAATAGAAGTGAACAAGATTATGACAGGCATGGATAGGGTGAATGGATTCAAGCTATTTTCCCAGAGTTGTGGAATTGAGGACGAGAGGACATCAGTTTAAGGTGAGAGGAGAAAGAATAAAAGGGAAACTGATGGAAACTGTTTTACACAGTGAGTGGTACGCAACGGGAATGAGCTGCCAGCGGAAGTGGTTGAAGCATTTATATTAACAATATTTAAACGTCATTTGGACAAGTACATGGGCAGGAAAGGAAGAAAAGTCTTTGGGCCAAGTGCTGGGAAATAGGGTTAGTGTGGATGGACGTTTGGGTCAACATGGACCCGTGTGGGCCAAAGGGCCTTTCTCCATGCTGTTGGACTTAGTTACTCTATTAATAGAACAGCGATTGGGCCAAACTCTCATTTTTCCTTTGGTCATAACTTCGAATAATATTTGGACAAAGTTCTTTCAAGTTGACTTTGCCAATATTTACTTTAAAGTTTGTTATCAAACGTGTGTGTGTGTGTGCGTGTGTGTGTGTGTGTGTGTATGTGTGTGTGTACATGTGTATGTGTGTACATGTGTGTGTGTACGTATGCGTGTAAATGTGTGTGTGTGTATGTGTGTGTGTGTACGTGTGTGTGTGTGTGTGTGTGTGTGTGTGTGTGTGTATTCCACAGTATTTTTCAAAGGCAAGTATCAATGTACATATTTGCAAATCCTTTCGTCATTCTTGTTTCCATCATAGTTGGAGGAATTTTGCTTTTGTCATAAACGTGTTGCTGGCTTGTTGCTGACAATCCATCTGACTTGTTCCGAACACTGACCCTGACACACTCTGAGAACTATATCCTTGGCCACATCACCATACCAGTTATATTTTTTTATGGAGGAGTGGGACGAGAAAAGGGAACTGCGATCCAAAAGCACATGAAATTATAGACTCAGTGAGCCTAACGTCAGTGTAGAGGAGTTTGTTGGAGGGGATTCTGAGGAATAGGACTTCCATCCATTTAGAAAGACAAGGACTGATTAGGGATAGTCAACATGGCTTTGTTTGATGAAAATCATGTCTCATTGATGTGTTTGAGTATTTTCAAGAGGTGACAACGAAGACTGAAGAAGGCACTGTTGTATATATTGTTTACACAGACTTCAGCATGGTGTTTAATAAGGTTCCCCATTGTAGACAGGTTATTAAGGTTAGATCACAAGGAAAGATAACCAGTTGGATACAAAATTGTCCTGAAAGTAACGGATTGTTTTCCAGACAGGAGTCCTGTAGCCAGCGGTGTGCTGAAAGAATCAGTGCTGAGCTCACTGCTTTTCATCATGTATATAAACCACTTGGATGGGAATATAGGAGGCATGGTAAGTAAGTTTTACAGATAACATCAAAATCATGGTGCAGTAGACAGTGAAGAAGATTATCTCAGACTACAGCGGCACCGTTGACCATCAAAGGGCCAAGGACTGACAGATAAAGTTTAATTTAGATATTGTGAGGTTTTGCAAATGGTAAGTTAAAGCAGGGTCGTGCCCTGGGGAATGTTGATGAACAAAGTGACCTACAGGTGCAGGTTCATAGTTCCTTGAAAGTTTAGTTGCAGGTAGACAGGGTTGTGGACAATGCAGTTGGAATGCTTGGCTGAATCGGTCAGAACATTATGTATATAATTTGGGGTGGCATGTTGCGCTTGCATAGGAATGCTTGGGAAGCCACATTAAGAATACTGCGTACAATTTGGTTGGCTCTGCTGAAGGATTGATATTGTTAAACTTGAAAGGGTGCAGAAAAGAGTTATAATGATTTTCTGCAACCTGAAGGTTTAATCGACAGGGAGAGGATGAACAGGTTGAGGCTTTTCCCCCTGGACTGTCGGATGCTGAGGGGTGACATGAAAGTGGTTTATAAAATCATAAGGGGTACGGATATCCTGAATGGCCAAGGTCTTTTCCCCAGGGCCGGGGAGTCCACAAGTAGAGTCATAGGTTGAAGGTGACGGGGGAAAGATTTAGAAGGAACCTTCGGGGTATCTTTGTTCATGCAGAGGGCGGTGCATGTACGGAAAGTACTGTCAGAGAAAGTGATGGAAGCAGGTACAAATACATGTTTAAATGTATCTGGACAGGTACGTCAATAGGAATGGTTCAGGGCAATATGAGCTAAATGCTGGCAAGTGGGACTAGATCAGATTGTGATATCTGGTTAGCACGGACTAGCTGGATTAAAGGATCTGTTTCCACGCTGTATGACTCTCTAATTGAATAAGAGGGAAGAGGAAAAATTCTAAAAAGGGCCTTTCAAGATAAAGTTCTCTTCCCCATAAGCTTGAGATGCCTCTCTGATTGCAAGAATTCAAAGCTGAGTTTGTTAAATATTTGACAGAGAAATGAGTCACGGATAATAGAATACAGACAGGAAAGTGGGGCTGACAACACAAACTGATCAGCCACAACTTTAGTGCCTAGTGGAAAAAGCTCGAAGTATCTCATGACCCAATCCTGCTCCTCAGTCCCATGTTTCTGTGTTCCATTCAGCCCCTAAAACCTGCTAGACAGGAGTAGTTGGAGACCATTTGCTGCTATAAACTTGTGCCAGCAACAAGGCTACCATTCAGTCCCTGAATACTGTCACATACGGTTTGGGGTGATTTGGAAAGTGTAATTGGAAATCCCAGGATGATTATGGAAGAGAACCCTCATCTCTCCTTACAGAGCTTCCCCTCTCTGCAACTTGTGTGTCATTTATTGGTCATGTTGCAGACCCATTGTGAATACAGCCCCCATACCTCACCCCCGGAGATGGTTTACAAAATTCTCTGGTCTCCCAGGCCACAACATTCAAATGGACCTTCCAGGAAAATAACACCCACTAACTTTCCAATAACAGAATGTGAGAACATCAGAAACAAGAGCATGTCGTTCACCTTCCCCCCACCCCCCACCCCACGCCTGCCTTGCCCTTCACTAAGATCGTGGCTGATCTGCTCTTAGTCTCAAATCCTCTTTAAACTCCAAATCTTCATAACTCTCAACTCTCTGACAGGTCAAAATCCATCTCCAGCCTCTCCAAACACATCCATAGAACACAGAACATTGAACAGTACAGCATAATAGAGGCCCTCGACCCTTGATGGTGTTCCAACCGTTTATCCTACTCTAAGATCAGACTCACCTACATTCTTCCATGCACTTACTTCCATATGTCTATCCTCTGATTAGATTAGATTACTTACAGTGTGGAAACAGGCCCTTCGGCCCAACAAGTCCACACCGCCCCGCCGAAGCGCAACCCACCCATACCCCTAACCTAACACTACGGGCAATTTAGCATGGCCAATTCACCTGACCTGCACATCTTTGGAGTGTGGGAGGAAACCGGAGCACCCGGAGGAAACCCACGTAGACACAGGGAGAATGTGCAAACTCCACACAGAGAGTCGCCTGAGGCTGGAATTGAACCCGGGTCTCTGGCGCTGTGAGGCAGCAGTGCTAACCACTGTGCCACCGTGCTGCCCACCAAGAGTCTCCCAAGTCTCCCTCACGTATTTGACTCTACACCCACCACCCTCTGTGTGGAAAGCCACATCTCCCCTAAATCTTCCTTTAATTACCTTAAAATTATGACCACTGGTGATAGACATTTCTGCCCTGGTGGAAAGTCTCCAGCTATTCACTCTCTCTTTGCCTCTCATCACCATTTACACCTCTATCAAGTCACCTCTCATTCTTCTTCATTCAAATAAGAAAAGCCCTAGCTCCCTCAACCTTTCTTCATAAGACCTGCCCTCCAGTACAGGCAGCATTCTTGTAAATTTACTCTGCATGCTTTCTAAAGCTTCGTCATCCTTCCTATAATGGGGTGACCAGAAGTGAACAAAATACATCAGGTGCGGTCTAACCAGGGCTCTACAGAGCTGCAGCATAACCACACAGCTCTTAAAGTCAATCTCCCTTCTAAAGAAAGCTTACACACCATTCGCCTCCTTAGCAACTCTATCAATTTAGGTAGCAACTTTGAGGTATCTAAGGACATGGACGCCAAAATCGCTCTGTTCTTCCACACTGCCAGGAAAGCTGCCTCTCACCCTATATTCTGCAAAGCTGAGCTTTCAAAGGGAATTACTTCACGCTCTTCCAGCTTGAATTCCATCAGCCACTTCTTAGCCCAGCTCTGCATTATCTCAATGTCCTGTTGCAACCTAAAAAAGCCCTGCAAAACCCATGTACCACTTTACAAACCTTCGTGTCATCGGCAAACTTACTAACCCACCCTTCCACTACCTCATTCAAGTCAGTTATAAAAATCACAAAGAGAAGAGGTCCCAGAACTGATCCCTGCGGGACACCACTTGTCGCTTTCAGTGATCTAGATCCCCTAACTCTCTGTGCAAGAAAATTCCTGACATTCACTATCCTCTGTATGAAGAAAACATTCTCTGCTTCTACACCATGACCTATTGATATGAACAAAAGAGGAAACTCGAGGGCTTAGACAGAGAGACTGACCCTGAACTCAAGGCAGTATTAGACTGAGGTTGACATCAAGGAGTCTGAGGAAAATCGCACTTAATGAGAATTGATTACAGTCTCTATACTGTTTGGAATCATTCACAGCATAAGGGAAGATGTTTATCATCAGTGGACATCCATCATCTCAGCCGTAGACCATCACTGCAAGAGATTCTCAGGGTAGCTCCCTCAGCCCAGACATCCTCAATTTGTCATCGTTGAATCCTTACAGCGTGGAAGGAGGTCATTCAGCCCATAGAGTCCAAACTGAGCAGAATTGAGGATATTCACTGACGTTTACATAGTTTTCAGAACAAGGTGACCCTCCTCAGATATTGAAGCAGTCTGTGTCCATGTGCAACAAGAACTGGACACCATTCAATATAGTGCTGTTAAAGTCTGGGTAACATTCACGTAACAGCACTGCTAGACACTGTACATTTCCACAGTAAAAGGTGGAGCTCATTCGGCACCTCAATCTGTGTTCACAAGAATATGTGGAAGTCATTCAACCCATCAAACAATTGGACAAGGTGTGTGATAGTTCATTCAGTCCCTCCTGCCAAATACACAGTAAGAGAAGGAATCTGCTCACTCCATCACTTACACGGGATCAGAAAGAAAGTGTTCTGCACCTGGAGTTACTTACTGAGGGACAGAAAGCGATTATTCAGCTTCTCCAGTCAATAACCCAGGAACAGGAAGGTGTCAGAGATGCTCTAGCTTCACAAACAAATGGAGCAGGGACTAAACAGGTAGACTGCACCATCTTATTCCTCGTGGTTTAATTACTCATAGTACATATATGTAACTTTAACATGGTTTTCTGGCATCAGGAATGGAGCTAACGTTGTATAGCCATTCACCAAGGAGTCTTGCATCTCCAAGATAGTAGACCCATGGTCTCCATGGAGGTCAGAATGTGGTGCAGAATTGTTAACTCTTTCAGATTGATGTTATTGTGACTGCTGACAGGATTGTGCCCAAAGTGACATTCAGTAACTGTGTATTAAAATGTCAGGGTTCCTCCAGACCCTCTACCTCTCTGTCAATGGACATGAGGGTTCTGCACAGGCATTTAAATTATCGGGAGTCAATGATCCAGTTAAAAATACTGAATTTTCACCCTATTCAGCTTTTTGGGATGTAATGAGTATTCGTCTATCTCCATCAAGTTTCAACTTCTTATTCTCTCACCGTGCTACACATTAAACGCAGAGTTATGCCCTCTCTCCCCATGGTGTCATCAAGCCAGGGCTTAGTCAGTTGAAACTCCTTTGTATTGTGTTGGTGACATAGAGATCATTATTGATAAAGCTGAGCAAATGTGTGCACAATGCAATAATATACTCTCTCAACAAAACACCCCATTAGGAAAGATATACTAATTCTGGTACTTCAATCATTTTGTACGAAGAACCACATATCATTTACTTCCCGTCCCGTACGAATTCTGTTCCTGATTTATAACCAAGGACATTCAGGTCCTTTTCAACAACAGAACTTCCCAACCTCTCACCATTTTATAAATATAAGTGAGAACCATAATATTTGTTGCGCCCATCTGAATCATTTTATACAAAGCGAACAGCAATTTCCCAATCACTGATCCTTCTGATACCCCACAAGACCCCACAAGAAACACACTACTTTCTTCATTTTGCCCATTATCCAATTTTTGATCCATTTGGTGTATTCCATCCCGACCTACCCATGGACTCTAATATTCCCCACTCACCAGAATTCAACTGTGTCAAACTTTTTTGTGAAAATTCAAATACTCTGCTCCCATTGATTCTCAGTTGTCGATATCACAACAGACAATCTCCACCAACTCCAGCAGTTTTATCAAAGATAATTTCCCTTTCCTGAATCTAGGCTGACTCCACCAAATCATATCATTATTCTTGAAGCATCTAGTCGTCACGTTCTTTATAAAATGTTACAATGTGCTTCTCACAGCTGATGTAAAGCTGTTTATTTTCCTGTTTGCTCTCTCCATCCTGTTTTAAATAATCACACAAATCACACAACACCAGGTTATAGTCCAACAGGTTTAATTAGAAGCACGCTAGCTTTCGGAGCATCGCTCCTTCATCAGGTTGTAGTGGAGGGCTCAATCCTAACACACAGAATCTTGAGCAAAAATGTACAGTGTGATGTAACTGAAATGATACATTGAAAAATTGACTGTCTGTTAAGCCTTTCATCTGTTAGTATACCGTGATAGTTTCACTTCTTTCATGCGTAAATCACAAAACATTTTTAAAAAGTTGCATTGTCTGGTTAGCTGTTAACTATGGTGATAGCTAGACAGTATGTTGGAGATGTTGGCCCCCTGTGTTCTCTCGCTATGCCATGATGTTTAGAGGGGTCACCATATGTTTGGGTCTCTCTAAATGGAACAGCAGCTGATAACACAAACCCAAAAAAAAGCGTCAATAGACCCTCTCTTTACTCTGTAATGACAGGAGCAAGTCAAATCCCCACACACACGGTGCACCCATTTAGTGTTGAAAATATTTCTCTTCTTAGCGGAAAAAGCCGTTACATCTCTCCACAGTCCCACACTCACAGTCCCTCTCTCCAGAGAAGCAGGCGACAATGTAACATTACCTTTCTCTGTATCTCAGCAAATATAATGGCAGCACTTGTATTGCAGATGTAGTAGATCACCACACGTAGAGAAGAAGGGCAGAGGGAATATAACTCAGTTTAAACAGGGACACATCAAAATTAATATGATATTCAGGAATATATGAAAAGGGGAAATCTGAGAATAAGCTCCCATTTTATTTTCCCTCTGGTTCATCATCAGCTGTCCCTTTGTTCACTTTTCCTTTCTCTATCTCTGTCTCTCTGTCTGTTTTTTCTCCTGACAGACGCTGCCATACTTGCTGAGATTCTCTAATGTTTTCAGACACTGGGGAATTTTATTTCAGATCTCCATCATTTACAGTTCCTTGGTTTATTGCACCTTTAATGCTGTTCATTCACAGAATGTCAGCATCACTGGCAAGGGCAGCATTTGTTATCCATCACTAATTGCCTTTGACTGCGAGACCATTTGTCAAGATAATATGGAGCTGATCTTTTTTATCACACGTAGTTTATTTACCAAAGGCTATCAGTGAAATAATAAAAGAAATCCTGATTGTTTATGGTTGCCGTTTGTAAAATGAAGTTTCACCCCAATTGTTTCCATTCAAATTTAAGTTCTAACATCGGCTGTGGGAGGATTTGAAACAATGCTTTTAAAGTCATAACTTGTGCCTGTAAATTGCATCTGGATTACACCGCCAGTGACATTATTACTCTGATATGATATCCCTATTATGAAATAACTGGAGAGACAAGAAAAAGTTTGTGGTCAAAATATTTGTAACTGGAAGAGTTGTCAGAAAAGAACTGGAGCCGTAAAATATGAAGTTATGAAGGAGGCAAATGATGGCTAATTCAGCAACAGCACTGAGGTAGAGTTGGAGACTGGGGATATTAGAAAGTTAGGTGTAAGCAGGTTTGATGACAGAGAGAATGCAGAGTCATAAAACAGTTGAGGGCAAAAGGAAGACTCAACGGTCTGAACTGTATTGTTCCTTCTTAGATGTTTATGAGTGAGGAGTCTGATATTGATGGACATGAAGTGGAGTTTGTGACTGAAACTGAAGATAATAGTTTATGCATTTCAATTATATAAATAATCGAAATAGCAATAAGCTTCACCATCGTTTATAAAATGGCCATAAGTTGGCTTACCAGGAACAACGATAATAGCAAGAATGGGATAATACCCAGCTTGAATAATCCTCAGTATGGCTTCTATCCGCAACTCTATCCATGCCCAATCCTGAGACAGCCAGTAAGACCCGCAGATAAACCACTGCCCATTGTTGGAACATTCCAGTTGAATACTCTCAGATTCTGCTCCATTGTTGGAACATTCCAGTCTGTTGTTCTAAGATTGTCTTCCTCTCCCTCTCTCTGTAGCTGCTGATCCCAATCATCTTGAAGATGACAGTGCCGCTGATACTATGTGCTAACAGGTTGAAGAAAGGCCCTTATTAATAGAAGAGGAAAGCCTTCAGGGACACAGTTAAGATCCATGAAGACTGACATCAATCACAGTCACGGAACAAACAGCTCAATTTAGCCCCTTTCACAACAACCATGACAAATGACAATAATACTTGGTCATCTGAGATGTTGACATCGCTGACTGTCGGGCTAAGGGCACGTCACGAATTGTAAAGTTAGAGGTGAGGCAGAGAGATGATGCTTTCTCCTCACTAGCTCAGTGATTCTCCTCTCTTTTGGCGATGCAGGAATTGCTGGGCTCCTGAGGCTGTGTCTGATTACAAGGCCTGTTGCATCCTTTGGTTTTATTTATTTCTATTTAACTTTGACATTTATCTTACCAACATTGCATTGCTTAGGTGGGGTTAGGCATTTTTGAGAGATCTACTACAGCTGTGTAGACGGTGTAGATACAGTCCATTCCTTGTTGTCCTTGAAGCCGCGGCCTGGTCCTGTAGAGTGATGGTCAAACTCTCACTGAACCAGGATTCTTAATTTTACCTTTCACCAGTTATTGCTGGGGTCTCAGCAGGAGAGGAAGGCAGAAATCTCTCCTGGCTGCTGCACACTCTGAGATTTCTCTCAGAATTGTCTTTTGATGTTCATTCTTCCTGGATTGGAGAAAAGTAGGTCAGACAATATGTTTCCTCAATTGGTTTTTGGACAAGAGTGAGTTTCTAGGATGTTACCATATTGGAGCTGTTACTGTTTCGTAATTAAATAACCTATTAATCTGTTACGTTTTCCAATAAATTTTGTTATTCCAAGTTCCTCTCCTTTGTTTTTTTTTTGTCTACAGCGTTTGAATACATTGTGTTTTGCTTATTCTCAAATATTTTGACCAAACGAATTGCACCTGAAACACAGCGCCTCACAATTCACTTTAAAATAAGAAAACGTTGGGTTCGTGACGACCTCCGTCATATATTATGAGCGGGGTCTGTTCGGGTCCAATAATAAGAAGGACAGATATTCATGATTGAATTGGATGATTATTTAATGGACAATAAGTTTCAGGAACACGGGGTTTGACAGCAGAATGCGTCGAGCTGGATAAATGATAACTCCATCAGGAATTACATCAGATACACAATCCACACCACAGTTCCAGCCCAGATATGTATAATACCAGATGAGATATCTGCTCAGCACGGAGTACTGTGCAGACCAGGCTCAGTACAACTCAGCAATCTGTCCAGGATGGAATACTGTGCAGTTCTCAGTAATCCACTAGCTATCTGTCAACATGGGGAGCGGTACAGACCATACTGGTGCATTGATTAAGAAGCCTGGACAAAACGGTTTGTCCAGCATGGGCGAGAGGTAGCCCACACCAGGGTCTTCCTCGATAAACGCGGACAAGGTATCATGTTCAGTGTGGGGAGCTGTACTGTGAATAACAGTGAATTCATCTGTTACCCTCCCACCATGCAGAGCTGTGTGCACCACCCTAGTGCATTGTTCAGTAACACTGAGTTAGATCCCTGCCCAGTGTGGAGAAACTAGCAGCCAATGCTGGAAGTTACAGGATATGCAGCTCACGTCCATTTACAGCTCCATACCTCCGTTGTGCAATGACAAGGGGTGTTGTGGGTGTGTAAATCATTGGCAGAGAGCGATGACAGAGGAATCAGTTAAAATACCTACAAACGAAAGAATTTTGTGAAAAAGAGAAAGAGAGATTGAGAGACAACTTCATGGAAGATCACAGGTTTCAGAATGCTGAAATGAAGTTATTTCGAGACCATCCTACAATCAGAGCCAGTATTCTCAGGAATGGTGGGTGAATGGGACTTTGGTGTCAGTTCAGATGATGGAGTGTTTTGGATAAGCACTTTTTCTGCAGCTTTGTAACTGGGAATGAGGTCAGCAGAGTGTATGACTCATTGGGCTGAATTGAACAATAGTTTGTCTCAGTACCATTTTCATCGAGTGTGACAGACGGATTATCTGTACGAGGCTGAGCTCGTTTCCTGGTGCTATCTTATGGAACTCACCTCATTAACTACCCGCTCCACCCCATGGTGTCCCACTCATTCAATGGTGCTCCCTCTATTGCATGCAGCACTCTCTCTCGCTCTCTCCCCTCACCTTTGCAATACCCCCACACAGCGATAGAATGCTCTGAAGAATGCCAATTATGGAATGTTCCAGACAACGTTCCAAGTAGTTCCAGTTTTCAGAAAAATGTCAGTGCCCGACTATGTAATACGTAAGGGGAAGGAGTAGAGATGTATGTTTTTAAAATTACATACTATTCAAATCCATCATGAGACCATTCAACCATTTAAACGTGCGCTAGTATTAATATGATCGGGAGTGATCGGATTGTGCCCTGAGCTCCATCTTAGAGGAGCTTCAAATATTCAACCCCTTGGGTTTATGTCACTGACCAGACGACACTCAAGAACTTTTACCCCGGTTTTCTTCAAGCACCTGTTCGAGGCCATTTCCCATCGGGGACGGACTCTCTTAACAATATATTCCACCAGCTTTATATGTCTATGTAATGGTCAGCATATTTTACACAGACCAATCAAAATTATACGCTTATTTTATGGTTATCAATATCAAGTTAGAATTGATAATTCTGGTTATTTCACTTGTCTCTCCTTATCGTATTCAGCTAAAGAGAGCTTCTAAACACTTTTCTCATTATAACATACAAATCATAGCAAAGAACATTTTTATCCTCAGCCATTATCTTGACAATTCTCTGAATTATACTGTTTTCCTTGTTATGAAAGTTTCTATTGCCTTTTGTCTGTGACTGTTTCTGGCTGTAGCAGTTACACGGTCTCCCACGCAGTTGACTGGACGGCTGGTTTGTGATGCACAGGGAAACCCACAGCCCAGGTTCAATTCCCCACACTGATAGAGGTTACCATGAAGAAGACGCTCTCTCAACCTTACCGCATCACCCAAGGTGTAGTAACCCTCAGCATAAACCGCCACGAGTGGTCTCTCTCTCTCTATTTTCTATCACTGTTAACATTTTAAACTGTTATCCATTTCATGATTTCGTTTTGCCTTATATTCCTGGATGTGGTGGAGCAATGTCATTTTGTACCACTGTCAGCATTACCCCTATATTGTACATTCCTGCCCATTCCCCCAAAATCCTTGACTCCGTCGTTATTTATGAACCTTGCGGTCTGTGTCTCAAAACAATTCAATTTCTCTGCCTCCAATATCTGCAAAAAATTAACAAATTATCAAAAACAAAATTAACGTCATATCTGTGTGTCAGGATTTATTTTGTGCCCTTACCTTAGAAAGGATATAATTACATTGGAAGCAGTTCAGAGATGTTTCACTTCACTGCGATGAAGAGCTTAGATTATGGAGGCTTTAACATGTTGCTCTTGGAATGAGACATGATGTGATTTAAGCACACAAAACCTTGAGGACAGTGGATCAGGTAAATACACACTGGGAATGTTTATAGTCCAAACTTGCGTCATTTCCGTGGAACTTCGACAATGTTCCATCGAGTCCACACTGAAAAGCATCCCAGACAGCCCTTCCCCCACCACGTAACCCAGCTTTACCCATGAGTGACCCATCTAACCTACACATCCCTGGGCACTATGAGCAATCTGGCATGGCTGATCCACTCTAAGTTGCACATCTTTAGATTGTGGGGGGAAACTGGAGCACTGGGAAGAAACCCACACAGACACGGGGTGAATGTTTAAACTCCACATAGAGGGTTGCCTAAAGTTGGAGTTAAGGTCAGCTGCTTGGTGATGTGAGGCATCAGTGCTGAACAAAGATCCACCATGCTCCTTGTGGCTTAAGAAAAACAAACTGTTTTACTGTTCCTGTCACTGAACCTGACGCAGTTTGAGGCCTTTATCATCGGCCATATCACCAACCTGGTTACATTTAAAGTTTGTTGTGAGTAATGAGGAGTGGGACTAGAAAGGGAAACTGTTGACACCCTCCAACCTCAGTCAGAACAAGAGTGAGGAGAAATTCACTAAGTGGGAATTCATTCAAGTGGGAATTCTCTTTCCCAGAAGTCTGGAATGGCTGAATCTTTTTATATTATATCGATGCTGGATTCGTCTGCTTTTCCACAGACAAGTGAATCAGGGATAATTGTGCATGGAGAGGAAAGAGCAGCTGGGAACACAATGAGATGAAGTCATGTCCTTATTTAATAGTGGAGTAGTGTCAAAGGGCCGAAAGGTCCATTCGTGTCTGCCAGCCCTATGTTCAGATGTTCCATTCAGCCCTCGAACCTGCTATAGAGGGGCAGATCGAGGCCACTCCGGTGGTTAGGTGTAGTTTCAGAAATGTACTTGGAAAATCCAGGCTGAGTCAGCAAGTGATCCCCACCCCCCAATCCCTTTTTCCAGGCCTCCCCTCTCTGTATCTTTTGCTCCCCACTTGGGTTATGTTACAGATCCAGATTCGTTGCAGATACAGCCCCCATACCCCATCCAGAATTTACTCAAACAAATCCTCTACTCTCCCTGAATGCAACATTGTGCAATACAACTTCCAGGAAAATAACCGGTTACTTTGCAAAAGCATAACATAAGAACGAAAGAAATAGGAACAGGAGCGGTCTATTCGGCCCCTCAAGCCTACACTGTCATTCAATAAGTACATGGTCGATCTGCTCCAGGGCTCAACTCCACTTTCCTGCTAACCCCTTGTATCCTTCAACTCACTGATATGTCAAAAACCACTCCACTCCGTCTGTAAATACATTCAGTCTCCCAGCCCCCACAACTCTCTGTGTTAGTGTATTCCAGATATTCACTACCTTCAGAAAGAAGACAATTTTTTGCATCTCAGTTTGAATTCGGTATCCCTTATTCTGTACCTATAATCCCCGAATTCAAGACTCTGGCCAAGAGTGGACCCATATTCTCGACCTTTACCCTTCTGCCTTCTCTGTAATTTGTAAGTTTCATTAATATCACCCTCATTCATTTCAGGTACAATAAGCAATCGCCTCACCAATTTAGATGTACTCAATAATTCAACCTTTTCATCCCAGGAACCTGCCTAATAAACCAACCTAGTTACTTGTTTCATCAGCATGCTGACTTTATGTTTCATACACAGAAATACTTCAATCCCTTTGAACTGCTGGTTTTTTGGGAGTCATTTTCATTAAATAACAGCCTGTCTTTTGGTTCTCAGTGTCAACCACAAACTCGGATGTATATTGCACTCAGCTTCCACCATCACGCTATCAGTATAGATGGTCAATAACTCATGCCATTTGTGGTATTCCACTTGATACATTTTATCATAAGGTTCTATTAATGTTTACTCTCCAATTTCTATGTGTTAACCAATCGTCACTCCATGCAAATATATTATTGGTCATATTATGAGCTCCTGTATTATGTAAGAATCTTTATTTTGTGATACATTATGGAAAATCTCTGGAAAGCCTCATGTCTACCAGTTCCCTTTCATCAAGTCTGCTTGTTAGATTCTCAGTGGTATCCAGATAAACCTTGTATGATTTTTTATAGATCCCCTTGCATAAAACCATACTGATTCTGCGTGAAGCTTTTCTAAATGTCCTGCAATTCCCTCCTTAATAACAAACTCTCGCAGATTCCCAGCAATAATGGTGAAGCTTAATGGTTCCTGCTTTAAGTCTCGTTCATTTCTTGAAGACAGACGCCACATTGGAGGTACTCCAGTTTCGCTGGAACACTCCTGTAATCCACAGAGTTATGGAATATTTTACACGGTGCCACCAGTCACTCTGTAACCACTTCCTTTAAAACCAGCTATGAATTTCTGCTGACCTGCCCCCCCCCTTACGCTTCTCTATTTGTTTTAAAAAAATCTTGGTCCTTTTGTTAGAGCATCCCTACTAATACCATTTTGTTTATAGCATTGAAATATTTACAGTGCCTCACCTTGTGAGGACCAATGTAAAATATTGGTGTAAATTACCTGCAAATTCCCTCTGGGCAATTCCTCGTCACACCATCCAAATATCCTCAATATACTTTCCTGACTTCATTTCTACAAAACGTCACGCACTCATCCTGAATTTTTTTGTTATAAACACAGAAGAGCTCTTCCAGCCATATCACCCACAAACAGACCCTTTGGTCCAACTTGTCCATTCTGACCAGGTTTTCCAAACTAAACTAGTTCCACCTGCTTGCACTTGGCCCAAATGCCTCTGTGCGTTTCCCATTAATATGTTTGTCCAACTGTCTTTTCAATATTGGAGCTGTATCTACCACTTTTCCTCTGGCAGCTCATTCAATGCACACGTTAACCTCTGTATAAAAAAGTTGCTTCTTTGTCCCTTTTAAATCTTCCCCTTTCACCTTAAAGCTATGTCCTCCATGTTTGAAATTCACCATCCTGTCGAAAAGACGTTGGCTAAGCAACCTATCCATGTCTCTCATGATTTTATACACTACTATAATTTCACCCCTCCACCTCCTACACTCCATCTGATATTGCCTTCAAGACCAAGCATTTAAAAATAATTACTGCAAAGTTGAAACAATATTAAAAGCGAATGGTAAACAACACTCAGCCCCAAACTTCATACTGTGATTAGTTTTTCTACATATTACATTACTGAGGCAGCATGAAACTCTTACTAGTGCCAATAAGAAGTCAAACACCTGAATTTCTTTGTCTGAATGGGGCGAGGATCTCTGCAGTGAAAACGTATCTCTGCCCAAATCTATGTAATGCCACATAGTCAACATTCTTCCTCCTGGTCTCCCTCTGAGATTGTGCCTTCTTTAGCTTGCACTCAATATAAAGAACTCCTTTCCCCAACTCACATCTTAATTTAAACCCATTTTACATCATCTTCTCGTTCACCACTGATAAAAGCCCGATTTATCTTTTGCCACACCCTCTTTACACTGTCATCCATCCCCCACCTCTGACAAGGGAATAAAAAGCCCGTTTTCCAATCATTTTCAATTCTGAACAAGTGTCACACTGGACTTGAAACTCTAACTCTGTTCCTATGTCTCTCCAAATGCTGCCAGACCTGCTGAGTTACTCCAGAAGAGGCACAGCACAAATTTTCAATTAAATGAACAATTATGGATTCTGGAAATAAAAATATAAAAATTGCTGGAGGATCTGGGAGCTTTGTAGAACGGACACTTAGCCAAAAGATTAACTCTGAATTCACTCCAGAATATGCTGCCAGACCCGCATAGTTTGTTCAGCAATTTCTATTTTTGAACAAGTTCCAAAATTATGTGTCAAAGTTGCTCATACGCCCTTTTCAGCAGGGACTTCCATACACAAGGAGGTGAACGATAACACAAGGTGCACAAATTCCTTGGTTCCATAAGTTTGGCATCACTGGTACTACAGAACTCTTAATCATGGTCAGGGAGAGAAACAGAGGGAAACACATTCACTTCAAACACAGAAGATGACATTGCGGGAAAGGAAAAGATTCAGATGAATACGTTAAAGTGTTTGAGTAATGTAACAAATTGGAGGCGTGACACTCGGGAGAAACCCTCAGCAAAATGAGGATATGAAAATGGAAGTGTTACCACATCAGAACCAGTTTAGGTTACTGAGTACAGGACTGATGGGTGAATGGGTCCCGATGTGAACTGCGGGATGGTCAGGAGAATGGAATCGCAGATATTGCAGTTCGAACTGGTTCTAACATGTGATGCTGTGGACAACAGCAGCTGCAGAAGCAGCGTTGTAATCAATCACAATCTGTAACTGTTTACCCTGGATAATCCACCAGTCTACCATGAGCATCCAGCTGATCTATGGTTCAGTAACGAATGTGGGGTGAACGCACCAGAGTCAGAATCATGTGTATCTAAACGTAATGATAACCCGTTAAAGCTACCACACTTGACTGTTAGGATTCCAAACATCAGGGCTAACATCTGGGAGAGAGGGAGATCAGATCTAAGATTTGCAGACTAACAGATCAGATCTAAGATTTGCAGTCCTGCCACATCCAGTCATAAATATCAACGGACCATTGAAAAACTTACTGGAGGAGAGGACTCCAGATATATCACCATCCTAAATAATGGAACAACTCTGTACATCAGTGTAAAAGACAACAATACATTGTATGCACCATCCTCAGCCGGAAGTGTTGCTTGGATGATGCAGATCACCCTCGCCATGATGCACATGGAATCACAGATGCCAGTCTTCAACCAATTCGATTCGCTGCACGTGAGATGAAGAAACAGCTGAACACAGTCGATACGACAAAGGCAATGAGCCCTGACACCATTCCTGTAATAGGACTGAAGACCTGTGCTGCACAACAAGTGTCCCTGGGGAAGCTCTTTAATTCCAGCACCAACTCTAACATCCCCCTGGCAATAAGGACAATTACTCAATTATATCCAGTTCGCAAAGAGGAGAATAATTACAATCCGACAAATTACCACCCCATCAGTCCCATCTGGATACTCAAATTGGTAGGAGTTCTTTCAGACAGAGTTGTCAAGCAGCACAGAAATAAACTGCTCAGTGCGGTTTCTGATAGGTCCCAATGTGGAGATGGTGCAGTTGTGGAAATGTCACTGGATTACTAATCCAGACCAGACTAATGCTCTGGCAGCTGGTAAAAGTTAAAGAAAAATTAATAACATATAAATATCTAAAATCTGGTGTCAGTAATGGTGACCCGAAAGCCATTGTCGATTGTGAGCATCTATTTCTTTCCCCAATGTACTTTCAGGAAGTGAATCTCCCGTGCTTCCTTTGTCTGGCCTAAAAGTGCTCCAGACACACAGACATATGATAAGCTCCTCAATGGTCTCTGAAACGGCCAAGCAAGACACTCAATTGTATCAAACTGCTTCGAGTACTTCAAGGGTAAAACCGGACCCAATGCCCAGCACGAGACTCGGTATTGGAAAAGGGAACGGGAGACACAGTCCTGTCGACCCTGAAGAGATTTCCTTTTGAACATGTAAGAGCTATTGACAACATTTACAGAGCTTTCCCACAGACTGCACAGAAACATCAGGAAAGGAGTAGGCCATTCAACACATTGAGGCTTCCCCATTCTAGTTAATGGAGAAAATGTCCTCAGTGCAGTTTTCCTCACACAATGTTTGTATTCCTTAATATGCTTAAATATCGTGAAATATGTAATAAGAATTGCTGTCGTCACTGTTGTCCATCAATTTTGCTCCTCCAATCAATATACAGGCCGTTGTGTGATGACGCATGCCTATTAATGATGGTTTGGTTGCAATGCCGTTCATGAATTGTGTGCTTCTTTAAAATAAAGCAAGCTGCTATCAACGTTATGCGATTCCATCCCAACATTGGCTAAACAGCAAAACCCAAGCTCGTGGTCTGCAAAATGCACACTCAGTGTGTTCAGCTAAAACAGGGATGCAATCCGCTCTGCAAGCCTTGAAACTGAGCCTCACACTGGGAATTGTAGTCTCCGTTTCGAAGAAACACCATTTCAAACTGGGGGAGAATTTTGGGGAGAACTGGAATTCCACGGCAGCATCACGTGGTCAGTCAGCCACGAAAACATCTGGTGAAGAGCATCGTGAAAGGTGCAGCGCTGTTGTCAGTGGCTGTAGTGTTGAAGTGTTCCATATAAAGTACTATTTCATTGTAATACATGTTTTAAAGATTAACTTAGACTGTGCTAGTGAGTGTGTTAGACCACCTTTCATTTTTGTTTTTTACTGATATTTCAGGGTTCGCCCCTTAACCCCATAGCCCCCGTTATGTATGTTGCACCATTATCAAACTGCTTCAAGATTTGGAACGTTAAAACCGAGAGAAAACTCGTTGTCCGAAAAGGGAACGAGAAACACAGTCCTGTTGACACTGCAGAGATCTCCTTCTTATCATCTGAGAGCCTGTGACAGCTGTTCTCCAGCTGTCTGCTCATTCCTTTAGTGTCCAGAAATCGTTATTTATATTTAATGTCCTGGTTTCCACAGCCTTATGTGGGAGAGAACTCCCCAGTTTCGCTAGTCTCTGAGTACAGACATTTATTCGCATCTCAATGCAGAGTGACCTGCCTGTATCTAATATTGTGGTCCCTTGTATTAGATATCCCAGTCAGGGGAATTACTATCCCTGCTTCCAATCTGTCACGCCCTGTCAGAGTTTTATATATCTCACTGAGATCTCCACTCATTTTCCTAAAGCCCATTGAATACAGGCCCAGTCGCCCCAAACTCTGCTCCCGCAACAAGCCTGTCAACCCAGAGATCTGTCAAGTCATCCTTCGCTGCTCTTCCTCAATGTCAGGTTCGTCTTTTATTAAGTAAGGAACCAAACTGCACACAATACTGCACAATATTCAACGTGGGGTCTCACCAAGGGCCTATACAGCTGCAGTAAGACACCCTTACTCCTGGACTCAAATCCCCCTGAAATGAAGGTCAATACACCATTTATCTTCCTAACTGCTTTCTGTTCTTGCAATAATGCTTTCAGTGAATGGTGTGGAGGGAGATCCAAACCCTTTTCAATGGTACAGCTCCCCACTTGGTGGCTCGATGTACACTGGTCTGCGTGGCGAAGCCATTCCCAGTATTGACTGCTTGCTTCAGAACGCACTGCGTTGTATAGACCTCGGAGGTCTGCGCAGAACGAAACAAAAATGCAGCATAAGTTCTTTTATAAATCAATATTTCTTCAACCAATCCTTTTTCAAATTGTAGGAAGCCGTCCTGTTTTCCCACCAAAGGGCATGACGTCACATCTGCCCCCATTGCTCTCCATTTGCCATGTATTTGTCTATTCACTCCACTTGTCTCAATCACCTCGGAGCTTTTTTACATCCTGCTCAACGACTCACAATCCGACATCGACATTTAGTGCCATCAGCAGAACTGTGAATGTTGCATTTGATTCCCACAACCAAAATTTTGGTGTTTATTGGGAATAGCTGGGACCCAAGCTCCGATTCCTGCTATATCCCAAGCTTTCCCCTCGAAAACACATTGTTTTATTCCTATATTCCTAAATGTCGATGTCGGATTGCTGTGTCATGTCAGCTCTCCCATTCTAAATTATGTCTACATATTAACCCCAGTCCCATAAGATTTGAATTTGTATGGTAGACTTGGAGCTTTATCACCTATTTTCCTAAACATCCATTCATATTTTATTGATTGCTTCCCCATAATGTTGCTCAGAGAATTTCTCAAATATGATTCCCTTTTCATAAATCTCTATTGACTTTGTCTCTGCCCATTACTTTCGGTTCCAATACTTCCTCTAAAACTGTTTAGTTACCAATTCCATTCTATTTCTTTTCTTTCTCACCAGATTAAAGTTTCCTAGTATTGCTGGGAAAATTGCTTTTTTGATTTGATTTCTTCTGTGAAGACATAACTGAAATATTTGCTCCATAGTTCTGCCATTACCCTGTCCTCAATTCTCTGGTTTCAGCCTGTCAGGAAACTGTACCGTTTTTCCCTTAATTTTGCCACTTACGTTTTTAGAACCAATTATAAATTCACTTTTATAACCCTTGTTAATATACCCTTCAGAAACTCATCAATTCTGGCTTAAGGTGTTGAATGACTGACATTCCACAGCCATACAATCAGAGTAGCATAGACTCTGTGCCATCACAAATACAGCACGGTCCACATTAGTCCCACTTTCTGAACAACGACCCGTAACCAGGAATGTTATGGCATTTCAAGTGCGCAACCTTGAATCATTTTTTAACGGTTCTGAGGTTAACCGTAACAACTCCCCTCTCAGGAAGTATATCCCAGGACCCACCACCAGCTGAGTTCAACAAAATCCACAAATTCTCACTAAACCTCAAGCCCTCCACTTAAAACGTGCGCTGACCTGTTCTTGACCCTTTGACTAAAAGGAACAACTGCTATCTATCCACGCTCTCCATGCCCCTCGTAATATTATCCTCCTGAATCACTGACTCTTCAGCTTTCTCTGATCCAAAGTAAACAACACGAGTTTATCCAACCTCTCTCCATAGCTGATATGCTCCATCCCAGGGAACATCCTGGTGAATCTCCTCTGTACCCCCTCCAGTCCAATCACAATCTTCCGATAATATGGATCCCAGAGCTACGCAAATTATTCCATCTTGAATTAAACTAACGTTCTGCATAGTTCTTATAATCAATGCCTCAATGAAAAAAGACCATGTTTACAGTCGCTATGCTTTATTAACTTGTGTGTTATCCTGTCCATACCCATTCATGGATGTGTGGAGAAGCACCCGCTGAGCTTCCTAGTGTGCTGCCATTCATTTAGTACTACCCTTAATCATCGCCTTTATTAGGGTTACGGTCCGTCTGTCATTGATCTGCCCATCTGACCATTCCATTTTCATCTTCCTGTAAATTTAGACCTTCTTCCTCATTTCCAACCAAATGGCTAATCGTCTTTAAGGTTACAAAATCACACCATGTTATAGTCCAACAGTTTTATTCACAGACACTAGCTTTCGATGCGCTGCTTCTTCATCAGGTGATGATGTGCTTCGAAAGCTGCTGCCTCCAAATAAACTTGTTGGACTATAATCTATTGTTATCTGACTTTTAACTTTGTCCACCCCAGTCCAACATTGGCACATCAGAATTACAAGTCACAAGGACACAGCACCGATCCCTGTGGTGCACTTTTGGACATCAATCTCCAGTCACACAAACAGCCTTCTAACACCATGCTCTGTATGCTAACACTAAATTAGTTTGGATGCAATTTGGCATTTCATGGATGAGTGCGAATTGTTCCCTTTTTAATAAGATCAGATTCCCTACAATGTGGAAACAGGCCCTTCGGCCCAACCAGTCCACAAAGAGTAGCCCATCCAGACGCATTTCCCTCTGGCGAATGCACCTGACGCTCTGGGCAATTTAGCATAGCCAATTCACCTGACCTGCATATCTTTGGACTGTAGGAGAAAGCCGGAGCACCCGGAGGAAACCCACGCAGACACGGGGAGAACTGGCAAAATCCACACAGACAGTCGTCCAAGGAGCGAACTGAACCTGGGACGCTGATGCTGTAAGGCAGCAATGCGAACCTCTGAACCACTGTGCCGCTTGAGGTAGCTGCAGAAGATCTGGGCATTCTTCCAAATCTTACGCTGCCAGCAGTTCCCATGCCCCTGTTTTAGTCAGTCCCTTCAAGTGATTGATTTGCTTCTTCTTTCTATTTTAAATGGCCTGTCCCTTATCCAGCCATTAGTTGCCTTAAACGTAGATTAGACAGACAGAGAAACATCCTGTTTATTTCCAACTTGTCATATGTTCAGTGAGTTTTCTAAATTTCACTGCGGTCACCTCTCAATCTCGCCGTTTGAGAGATTAATCTGGAGAATGTCCATTGCACTTCCTCTGCTGTCAGTATATTCTTTCTCAGATTGAGTCACCAACACTGTACGCAATACTCCAAATACAGTCTCACCGACACGCTGTGAAACTGTTTCAACTTGTCCTTCCATCTATATTCTGATTCCCTTAAATGAAGGCGAACATAACTTTAACTTTCCACTTACATATTACGAACTCACTGTATGAGTTCTTACCAAAAGCCTTCTGATAATCCAAATATGCCAATTCTATTGGGTCCCCATTATCTATGCTGTAAGAAGCAATTTCAAATAATTCTGAAGTTTGTCAAGAATGATTTCTCTGTCTGAAACACATGCTGATACTCTCAAATGTTGCTGTTAATTTCCAAATATCGAACATCACGTGGTATGTAGTAGATTCCAATGGTTTTCTTACAGATGTCAAGTTAATTGGTCTGCGGTTATTCACACTGTCTCCTCTTCCGTTGCAGATGCTCGGATCCATTCCATTTACTGACAATTCTTGGAACACGTTTACTTCCTTCCATTTATCTACAATGGCTTCAGGCCTCTGCACAAAGTGTAGGAAAATAAAACATAGTCAAAGACAGCACAGATAATACTTATCTGCTGATATATTGCTAATATTTTGATGTGAAGTACATCTGGTTTGTCAGACTTACAATGCGCAATCCAGCTACAGGTTCACGTATTACCTTGTTACTGACTTTAGTGTCAAAAGTTCCATATGATCATTTGGTAATTTTGTTTGATTTTCTGGCTCTTCCTCCATGAAGACAGATGCAAAGTAACTGGTTGATATCTTGGCCATTTCCCTATTTCCAACAATATATTCTCCGCTCCCGATTATACAATTTCCTATTTGATCTTGCTTTATTTCGTTTTCTTTGAAATACAGATTGTCGATTTATGCCGATTTTGTGCTCTAACATTGTGCAAAAGGCCCTTGGGCCCAGCACTGCCCCTTCGAAGAAGAACCCACGCAGACCCATTTCCAGACTATTCTACGTTTTCGCCAGACTAATGCACCTAATGAACACATCCCTGAACACTATGGAGCAATTTAGCATGGCAAATTCACCTAATATGCAGATCTTTGGATTGTGGAAGGAAAGCGGAGCACCCAGAGGAAACCAACGGAGACAGGGGGAGCATTGGAAACTCCACACAGACAACTTTCTGAGTATTCTCACGTTTTCACAATGTCTGAAATTCTTCTAAAGTCACTTCCTATGATTAATATAATTTTTAATTTCTTATGTTAACCATCATTATGTCACTTCCCCCGTCTTTGGTAATTGAACCTTAAAAAAAAGATGTATTTTTCAGACTATGCAATATTTCTATCGATCTCCTGGTCCTGACCAGATATATCCAAGAACACAGCAATCGGGGAGAGAAGAAATTGCGGGAGTTCTGGCTGATAGTTTTGCATCATCGTTCGCCACAGGTGAAGTCACCGAAGGCTGGTGGGGAGCGACTGTTGTGCCCTTATTCAAGAAGAGCTGCAACGAAAAGCATAGGAACTATAAACCTGTTAGCTTCACAACTGTGATAGGTATGTTACTTGAGATGTCTCTGAGATAAGATATATATACATTTGGAAAGACACGGAGCAGTCAGCACGGCTTTGTGCATGGAAGACCACAATTTACTAAGTTTTAGCTATCTTTGATGAACTGACCATGAATGTTGACGAGGGTAGGGTGACAAAAGTAGTCTACATAGATTTCAGAAAGGCCTTTATATTAGATTAGATCCCTACAGTGTGAGAACATGCCCGCCGGCCCAATAAGTCCACACCACCCCTCCGAAGAGCAACCAACCCTGACTAATGCACCTAACACTACGGGCAATTTAGCATGACCAATTCACGTAACCTGCACATCTTTGGACTGTGGGAGAAAACCAGAACACCCGGAGAAAACCCACGCAGACACGGGAGAATGTGCAAACTCCAAACAGTCAGCTGCCTGAGGTGGGAATTAAATCCAGGTCCCTAGCGCTGTGAGGCAGTAGTCCTAACCACTCAGCCAACGCGTCGTCCCAAGGTTCCACGTGATAGGCTGCTCTGAACTCTTCAATCACATGGAATTCAGAGGGACTGGAAAACTGAACACACAATTGGTTTGATGTGAGATAGCAGAGTGTAATAGTGGAAGGACGCTTGTCGGACTGGAGGCCTGTGGCAAGTGGATTGCCTCAGGGGTCTGTGTTGGGACCATTGCTGTTATCTCTATCAATAATTTTGTTGAGAATGTACAAGGCACGATTATTAATTTTGCTGATGACACTAAAATAAGCGGTATCATGGACAATGAGGAAGGTTATCAGAAATTGCAGCCGGACCTTGATCAGCTGGGTAGTGGGTCGTGAAATGGCAAATGGAGTTTAATATAGATTAATGTGAGGTCTTTCATTTTAGAAAATCAAACCAATGTAGGAGTTTCATGGTGAATGGTTAGGCCTTAAGGAGTGCAGTGGAACAGAGGGTCCTTGGAATTCAGGTGCACGGTTCTCTCAAAGTAGAGTCACAGGTAAACGACAGTGAGGAATGCTTTTGGTACACTGGCCTTCATCAGTCAGGGAATTCAACATCGAAGTTGGGGAGTTACGTTGCAGTTATACAGGATGTTGGTGAGGCTGTGCTTGGAGTACTGTGTTCGGTTTTGTTCAATTTGCTCCATGAATGATGTGATGAAATTGGAAAGAGTGCAGAAGAAATTCACAAGGATATTGCCAGTACTCAATCGTTTATTAATAGGGAGAGATTAGACAGGCTAGGTAATTTTTCTTTAGAGTGTACAAGACTGAGATGATATATTACAGAAGTATATAAGATCATGAGAGACATGGATAGGGCGAATGCACTCAATCTTTTTTCCAGTGTTGTGAATCATAGACTAAAGGGCATCAGTTTAAGGTCAGATGGGAAAGAATTAAAGGGAACCTGAGGGGCAACGTTTTTTACACAGAGGCTGGTACACATTTGGAATGAGCAGCCAGTGGTTGAGGAGGTTACATTAACAACATTTAAAAGGAATTTAGACAAATACATGGATAGGAAAGGATTAGATTGAAACGGGGGCAATGGCAGGGAGATGAGGTTAGTGTGAATGCACAGTTTGGTCGGAATGGACCGGTTAGGAACAAAGGGTCTGCCTCTGTGCTTTAGGACTCTATGACACTATAACCATTGCTTGTCTCCCACTGAATTTCATATTGTACTTTCCCAATTCACTGGAGCGAACTTGACTCTCCAGCCTCCAGGCATCCATTATGTTTGACCATCATGTTCAACATTCGATATTATATGCAGATGCCGTGTAGAATGCAACATATTCCTCAGAACAAGGTTATTAATTAGTCATTCTGAGCAGACATCACCAAATCCAAACAAACCTTGTCTCTAGTTTGGATCACAACATAATCTTCAAGCGACCTGATACACACTTCTGGAATTTATTTTTCACAGCATTAGCAGTCACTTAGTTTACGCAGTTTAGGTGTAACGTGAGATAATTCAGTATCCCTGCAGCACCAACAATACCAATTTTCCACAGCATAAGATATACAAAATTTGCACGACAATTTTACACGGCATGCTTTTTTAAACAATTTTACAAGGCCACTTGCTCCAAATACCTGGTCCACGTAACATAGGATTTCATTCAATCCCTCCAGACTGACACACACAGTTTGGTGTGGGTTGGAAAATGTTATTGGGAAATACAGGCTGGGTTCGAAAGACACCTCTGGTCTCTTTACAGAGTGTTTCCGCTCTGCAACGTGTGGTTCGTTTGTTGGTCATGCAGTGGACCCAGATTCACTGTGAATACAGCTCACCGACATAACGTGGAGATGATACGCAAAATACTTTGCTCTCTCTGACTGCAATATTCAGGAAAATTATAACCATTAGCTTTCCAGTTACAAGATATGAGAACATAAGGAACAGGATGAGGTAATTCGGAAAGTCAATCTTGCTGTGCCATTGTATACCATCATGGCTGATCCACTGTCAGCATCAATTCCATTCAATTCCCAATTCTTCACACCCTTCTACTCAATGATAGTGGGCAAAAACCCATCTACTTCCTCTGTAAATACTTTCAGAGATCTAACTCCCCGAACTCTCTCGTCCAGATAGTTCCTGACATTCACTACCCTCTGTGAGAAGAAGACACTCCCCACACAGGCACAATAACATATTGATATGTTCAAAAGAGGTGAATACAGGAGCCCAGCTAAGAGTGACAGACCCTGATAACAAGGCAGGAGTTGGCTCAGAATGGTATCAAGGAACGCTGACTGAATTACATTTAATGGGAATCAACTACAATATCTGCTCTGGTTTGGGCGGTCCATAGCACAAAGGAAAATGTTCGTAGTTTGTAGATATCAAGCCTTTCACTCCCAGGACAACCCTTCAGGAGTTCTTCAGGATACCTTCCTGAACACAAACATCTCCAGCTGCTGCATCAATGTCTTTCCTCCACCATAAGATCAGAAGTTGTGATGGTAACTGAAGATCAGACATTTTTCAGAACATTTTGTCTCCTGTCAGCTCCTGAACCAGTCTGTATCCATGAGCAGCAAGACCCGGACAACGTTCAGGCTTGTGCTATTAAAGTGCCGGTAACAGCCAGACACTGCATATTTCCACAGTTAAAAGAGGAACACATTCATAATCTCATGCTGGTTGAAAATGGATATATGGAAGTATTTCAGGCCATCGAAACGAATGAACAAGAAGAGAGACAAACCATTAAATCTTCTGCTTGTTTCACAGGAAAAATGCAGTCTGTTCAGTGCATCTAACAGGAATGTGCAAAGTCCAATCAGGCCCTTGTACGTGTTTGAACGTATTTGCGACCAGGACAAGAACATTCAGCCCCTCAAGGGCTTATGCAGGAACAGGAGGATGTCATTGATGCTCCAACGTGACAAACCAATTGAGCAGAGACTACACTCAGAGACGACTCCATGATGTTTCTCGTGGCCCCATTGCATGTGGACTGTGTGCTATTTTAACATGGTTTCCTGGTAGTGAGGAGAGAAGCCAAATGTTTTGTGCCAAGTCTCAAGGAGGCATCTTCCATCTCCGAGATCACAGACCCATATTCTCCATCGTGGGGAGAAGCTGTTGGGAAGAGTTAACTGTTTTAGTGTGAAGGTATCGGGATTGTGGATAACATGACAGTGCAGAATCGCACATACCGAATGCACTATGTTAATGTCGGGAGACTGTATGCAAACCCTGAACCTGTCTCTATCAATCGACATGGAGAGTAGGGCACAAGTAGGGGAAACGTTCTCAGAGGCACTTAAACTATCTAGAATTATCGCCCGAGTAAAAAACCAAACAATGGAATTTATCACGTTCTTACTGTCTGTTTAGAACATAATGAGTGATTGTCCATTCCCCTCAAGTTTCAATGCAATCATCTCTTATTCTCTCAAAGCGCTAGAGATTAATATTCACTCACTCCTCATGGTACCATGATCCCAGTGATTAGTCTGTTGATACTATTTCACACTCTCTCTGTGACGAGGAGATAATTTCTTATAAAGGAGAGAAAATCTGCCCAAAATACCCTAAATGCTGCCACAACAACACTCTCAGGGATGATCATAATAATTCCCTTCCCTCACTTTGCCGTCTCTGTTTCTTTCCTGTGGTGTGAAAAAGCCATTCCTTTTCTATGCCGTGAGACTGACGTGAAATTTACAAGTTCCTTACGTCTGTACATCAACATCAATAAAGCCAACACCAGAGATGGAGATGAACATCACTCTTGTGGACAACTTCAAAGATATAGAATACACCTAAAACAAGGAATGGTCACTTACCTGAATGGAAATGAGCTGTCGGAATATGGTCAACAGGCAGAGGAAGGAGCTATATTTCCTTTTGTTCTTCCCTCACGGGTTGTGTGCAGCCCTGATCTAAAACGGAGTGGCTGCTTCAGCTGTTCCACAGAACAGTAAAGAGTAAACTACATTGCTGTGAGTTTGCAGTCACACGGAGACCTGACCAGGCAAAAATGGCCCATTGCCTTCTCTAAAGGACATGAGGCAAGCAGACGGGCTTTTTCTCACAAATGATAATGGTTTCATTTTAATTATATTAATTTCCTTCATTGGATATCAATGGATTATTATTCGATGACAGTAGATTATGAATCAATGACTTGAGCACGATACACTGTCTTACATCTGACAGATTCTGTGCAGAGAACAAGTTAAACATCTCAAGTGCAATTATTTTGTAACGGACACGAGTTTGAAGAGACTTGAAGAAACAGCTGTAACGGATTTAACAAAAGCACAAACGACAGTTCATTCAGCAGTTGCACTGAGGCTGATAGGAGACTGGGATATCATAATGGTGGTATTAGACAGGATTGGCATGTGGGGAGATTATGGAAATATAAATCTGTGCAGGACAGAAAGGATTATGGAGTTTGAGAACAGTCTGGTTCCTTCTCACATATCAGTGAGTAATTTGTAAATACTAATTTGCTTTATATAATTTACAAGGAATTTTTTTTTGATTGAAAGTGAAGACATTGATTTCCATTTTCTAAACTTAACATATCATGAGCAGAAATTTAGTTTAAACCAGTTTCACAGTCAAAGAGAATGACTTACTAGGAACACCAACTATAGCGAGGATGGTATAATAACCACCTCGATAAATCCAAAGGACATCCTGGATCCGCCATGCTAATGATATCCAAGGTTGAGAAAGGAAGTAAAGACCCAAAGATAAACTCCTGCCCATTGTTGGAACATTCCAGTCTAATGTTCTCAGATTCTGATCCATTGTTGGAACATTTCAATCTAATGTTCTCAGATTCTGATCCATTTTTGGAACATTCCAGTCGAACGGAATCAGATTCTGATCCATTGTTGGAACATTCCAGTCTAATGCTCTCAGATTCTATTCCATTGTTAGAACATTCCAGTCTAATGGTCTCAGATTCTGACCCATTGTTGGAACATTCGAGTCTAATGTTCTCAGATTCTTCTCCATTGTTAGAACATTCCAGTCTAATGGTCTCAGATTCTGACCCATTGTTGGAACATTCGAGTCTAATGTTCGCAGATTCTGATCTCTCCACCCCTTCTCTCTGGAGGTGCTGATCCTTGTTAGTGCTGTCGGTGATGTTCCCTCTCACTCTATGGCATAACACATTGACAGAGCCATTTATCATTTATTGATGGAAACCTCCACTGGGATAATTAGAATCCACAAAGATTGACAATAATCACAGTCGGTGAACAAATAGCTCCAGTTAACCCATTTCAATTCAATGTTGATTTTATTAAAATTCAAGATAACGTTTAAAATTTACACATTCAGCATGGGAAATGTGGGAGTGACTGAGGGAAAGGATGTTGGAGATAACAGATTTCTTGTGTGTCAGCATTCAATCTGCCTTGGATATGGGAGTAATGACAGAGGAATGTTGGAACATAAACTAGTTTCTCCATGTATAAATGGGAACGCACAGCCTGAAATAATTGATCAGTGATTATAATGTTGAATGAACGTTTATAGTCCATAATCTGGTGGGAAAAGGTGCTCAAGACAACATGCATTATAACAGGCAAACTAGATGGATATGTTCACTGAGAACTGTACGTGATAACTACAATTCAGATTGTTATTCGAGTATCAGACGGGGCAAGTGAGGGTCATGCTGCTGATGTTATTGATGTCAAAGAACTATGATGATGTATCATTTATTGGAATTCAATTACTATGTGATTATGACATTGCGGAGCGGGCAGAAATCTGAGAGAATTAGAGGAAATTGCTGATGAGACTGAAGGGAGAGATAATGATATTGACAGTCATCTGTATTGGAACGTGCCTCTTTATAAATCAAAAGGTCAGATTCAGGAAGCATCTGTAGTGGGGGGGGGGAGGACAGCCAACATTTACTGTAAGACCAGAAGACATAGGAGCAGAAATTTGGCCTTTCAGCCCACTGAATCTGCTCCGCCATTTGATCATAGCTTTAAGCTTCTCAATACCATTCTCCCGCTTTCTCCACATAACCCTTGATCCCCTTGACAATCAAGAACCTATCGATCTCAGACTTAAATATACTTAATGACCATTTCTCTACAGCTTCTGTGGCCTTGAATTCCACAAATTCCCCACTCTCTGGATGAAGAACTTTCTCCTTATCTCTGTTCTAAATGGTCTTCGCTTTATGCTGGGCCCTTCGGTCCGAGTCTCTCCTATCAATAGAAACATTTTTCCAACATCTTCTCTGTCCATGGCATTAAGTATTTTGTAAGTTTCAATTAGATCCCCACATATTCTTTTAAACTCCATCAAATATTGACCCAGAATCCTCAAATTTTCCAAATATGTTAAACTTTTCATTCCTGGAACCACTCTTATGAATCTTCTCTGAACATCATCCAGTGCCAGTGCATCCTTCCTGAGATACGGGGCCCAAAACTGCGCACAATACTGTAAATGTAGTCTGACCAGAGCCTTATACAGCCTCTGAAGTATATCCCTGCTTTTATATTCACACCCTTTTGACATGAATGGCATAATTTCATTTGCCTTCCTAACTACTGACAACCTGCAAGTCTACCTTGAGAGACTCCTGGACTAGAATTCCCAAGTCTCTTTGCACTTCAGACTTCTGATTTTACTCTTAATATTGAAAATAGTCCATGCCTCTTGTCTTTCTGGCAAAGAGCACGACCACACACTTTCGCGATCTGTACTCTATCGAGCAGTTCTTTACCCAATCTCCCCACCTGCCCACATCCTTCTGCAGGCGAAGGAGAAGACTGCAGATGCTAGAGATTACAGTCCAAAAGTGTGGTTCTGGAATATCACAGCCGGTCATGCAGCATCAGAGGAGCAAGAGGTGCGATATTGCAGGCATAAGCTCTTCGACAGGAGCGAGGGGGATGGGCGGAAGGGGGCTGAAAGATAAATAGGAGAGGGTGAGGCTGTGGGGATGGTAGCGTGGAAGGCGATAGTTAGACAAAGGTGGGTTGTGGTCATGAAGGTCAGAGAAGATGGACAGATTGAACGGTTCAAAGGGGCATTGTGAAGTTAGAGTGTTAGATCCGAGATAAAGTTGCGGGAAGGTGAAATGAGCAAACTGGTGAAATTGACATTGATACCCTGTGGTTGGACGGTCCCAAGGTGGAGGATGAGATGTTGTTCCTCCAGGTGTTGGGTGACTTGAGTTTGGCAGTGGAGCAGCCCCAAGACTGACATGTCCTTAGCGGATTGGGAGGTAAAGTTGAAGTGTTCTTGGGTTATTTTGTGTGTGTGTGTGTGTGTGTGTGTGTGTGTGTGTGTGTGTGTGTGTGTGTGTGTCTGTGTATGTCTGAGATGTTCCCTGAAACGTTCCAAAAGTTGGCATCCTGTTTCCTCAATATACAGGAGACAGGGAACAATGTACACAGTACAAGGTCGACGGGGTGTGGAAAGATCCTTTGGGACCTTGGATGGAGGTGAGGGGGTAGGTGTAGCCACGCATTGTTGAGGACAATGTGGGGTCTATCCTTGTCGTGGTAGGAAGGGTAGGGTTCAAGTACAGAGGTGTGGGAAGTTGAGGAGATTTAGTGGAGCACCATTCTGCAAGCTCTCCACCTCTTCAATGCTATCCGACCCTCTTTATATCTTTATACTGTCTGAGTATGAGGCTCTTGGTGGCTTAGTGGTTAGTACGGCTGCTTCACTGTGCTAATAACCCAGGTTCGATTCTCACCACGGGTAACTACCAGTTTAGCGTCTACCTATTCTTCCCATATCTGCATGGGTTCCCTGTGGGTATTCTGGTTTCCTCCTGCATTCCAAACAGGCGTAGATTAGGTGAAATGGGTATGCTAAATTGCCCATGCATTAGGTTATTAGTCAGCGGAGAATGGGTCTGTTTGGGTTACTCTTCGGAGGGTTGGTGTGGACTTATTTTGCCAAGACGCCTGTTCCCACACTCGAGTGATTATAATACTAAAAATTACCCAAAGTGCCCTCAGTTCCTTCATCTCAATCGTTAACTGTATGACGTGAAATTTGGTGATCCCAACACTGAATCTTGTGGAACAATGTTTGTCACTGACTGCCATCGTGCGAAGACACATTTTATCCTTACCCTCTGCTAGCTTCTATCGATGCTCGCACGTTGCCTCTGACACTATGGATCCTCTTTATCAATAACCTCCAGTGTCGCAATTTGTCAAAGGACGTCTTACGGTGCAGGTAGATAATTAGACTTAGATTACTTACAGTGTGGAAACAGGCTCTTCGGCCCACCAAGTCCACACTGACCCGCCAAAGTGCAATCCACCAATACACCGTGGGCGGCACGGTGGCACAGTGGCACAGTGGTTAGCACTGCTGCCTCATAGCGCCGGAGACCCGGGTTCAATTCCCGCCTCAGGCGACTGGCTGTGTGGAGTTTGCACGTTCTCCCCGTGTCTGCGTGGGTTTCCTCCGGGTGCTCCGGTTTCCTCCCACAGTCCAAGGATGTGCAGGTTAGGTGAATTGGCCATGCTAAATTGCCCGTAGTGTTAGGTAAGGGGTAGATGTAGATGTAGATGTAGACAGTCAGGCGCCTGAGGCGGGAATTGAACCGGGACTGAAGCAAAACACTGCGAAGCAGCAGTGCTAACCATTGTGCCCCCGTGCTGCCCGCAGGCACCCATTGGTTCTCCTAATCTGCTCAGTACCTCCACAAAACATTCTCGCGGGTTTGTCAGGCATGACCGCCCCTTGATGAAACCAGGCTAACTCTGCCCTATTTTACCATCTACATCCAAGTATTCAGAAATGGCACCCTTTACATCTGACGCTAGTTTAATCAGTCTGTAATTTTCCGTCTTCTGCCTTAATCCCTTGTTAAACGGAGTGTCACGTTAGCGATTTCCAGTCCACTGTGCCCTTTCCTGATTGTAGTCAGTCCTGCCAGATCACAACTAACGCTTGCACGACATCTTCAGCTATCTTCCTTACAAGCGTGGGGTGTAGTCCATCTGGTCCAGATGATTTATCTAGATTCTGGCCATTCAGTTTTATAACACATTCTCTTTAGTGATGACCACCATACTCCGTTCTTCCCCTCACTCTGTTGAAATTTTGGGAAATTAATCGGACTCTTCCACCATGAAGACTGATGCAAACTTCCTCAGCCATTCCTTTGTTCCCCACCACTACCTCTCTGGCATCATTTCCTATATCTACTTTGGCCTCTGTTTTGCACTTTATATATCTAAGTGGCTAGTTTACCCCCTTCTTTAATTTTCTCCCACCTTATACATTTTTGTTGTCCTCTGTTGGTCTTTGTAAGCTTCCCAATCCTTTGGTTTCACACTGTCCTTCACCACATTCTATACTTCTCTCTTTTGCTTTTATGCTATCCCTGACTTCCCTCGTCAGCCATGGTTGCCTCAGCCGCTCGTACCATGCCTCTTTCTCCTTGAAATGAATCTCTGCTGTGGCTCCTAAATTGCTCCTGCCATTGCTGTTCTACTGTCTTTTCTGCTAGGCTACTCTCCCAGTCAATTCTACCCAGCTTCTCCCTTATGCCTCTGCAGTTGCCTTTATTCAGTTGAAATACTGTTGCCTCTGATTCCATCTTCTGTCTCTCAAATTGCAGAATAAATTCAACCATGCTATGATCGCTGGTTCCGACGGTTTCCTACAACTTAAACTCGCTTATCGTGTATGCCTCTTTGCACAACACTAAAACCAGCACTTACTGTTCCCTCGTGGACTGCACTACAAGCTACTCAAAAAAATCTTGTGGACATTCCCTGAATTGCTTTTCTTACAATCCACTACCAAACTGAATTTCCCAGTCCTCCTGCATATTGAAATCTCCCATGATCAATGTAACCTTGCCTTTTCTACACATCTTTCCTATCTACTGATGTATCTGATTGCCGAACTCGTAAGCACTGTTTGGAGGCCTGCATAAGACTCCAACTGTGGTTGCTTTAACATTGTGCTTCCTCAGTTTTACCAATGCAGATTCTACACCATCTGACCCTATGTTATTTCTTGCTATTTAACTTCGCACTAGTAAGGCAACAACACCTCGTCTACCCACCTGCGTATCTTTTGGATAGGGTGCATATCCTTGAACAGTTAGCTCCCAATCCTGATCCCCTTGCAGCCATGTCTCCGTGATGCCAATCACGTCATACCTGCCAATTTCGATCCGGGTCACGAATTCATTTACCTTATTCCTTATACTGCATGCATTCAGCTATAACATTGTCAGTCCTGTATTAACCATCCCTCTTCTCATTGTCATTCGTTTTTCAGTGTACTTGAAGTTTGTTTGTTAACCATTTCTAGATACTCTATCCTATTTATGTCTGTGTTGGACATTTTAAGAATCTTTTAATTCAGGTTTCTAATTACCCCTATAACTAATTCCCGTTCCCCTATCCCCACCACCATTCCTATTCCATTTACATCTCTGTCTACCGTTCTAGTTATACAATTCAATTGGACTCTTGTCCCAGCATGGATCTGTTGAAGGCTATCACATTGAAACAGGTCCTTTCTTCCCAAGTAATGAAATGTGTTTATTCAACACAAAATACAGTGACAAAATGATTTTCTAGACAAGTCAAAATATGAAATGTATAAAGAGATAAGATTGTTAAAATACACTCATGATATTGAACTATATGAAGTGAAATGTGGATTACTCAACCATGGAAGTGGTGTGCAAACCTTTTCTGTCATTACTTGACCCACAGTTGAGATGCTGATTTCCCCTCTGACAGTGATCCCCCTCACTGAGATTCTCTGGTTCAGTCACTCGCACAGTGTCTCAGGAGGTTATCGGTTCCTGCTACTATTGGCACAGTCAATTTAAATTAATCCACCTTCTCTCTGGAGCCAGTCAATTGGTCTATTGGATTCTGTTTAGCTGTCAGCCACTCAACGCTGTGATATCATAGGAGATAAGTGATCTGGGATGATAACCAGTATCAGCATGGTACTCAGAGGGTATGGCTCTCAGACAAAGAGCTTGCGGTTCAGGGGAATTTTAAAATAAAGCTTCCATCTTCTGCATATTTCTCCTCATGTTGCCCCCGATCTATTTAATTTCATCTCCGTTTCACACCCCTTCATTTCTCACTCACTCTGTCACTCCGTTTTCTCTCCTCTCTGTTTATCTCCCATCACATTCTTTATTTCTGCTTCATTCTTTCTCTCTCTCTCTGTATCTCCAATAACTCTCTCTGCTCTCAGATAGTGTAGTCGGAGAGCTCGTGGGTGCATGAAGGACTGAATGGCTTCCGTCTGTGCTTTATTAATTCTGAGGTTCTCTGACCCACAATAAAAAATGTTAGGTGCCTGGAGAGACAAGCTGATTCAGTGAAGGACACAGGGCACAATCATTTATTATCTCTTACTGTTCTCTTATATACAGCGACCTCGAAATATCTGTTAAAACAAAATAGATTGAAATTCGAGCAGTCGGAAAGACGTTCGCCAGATGATATTGCAATCAGGATTTAATAAACCATTGCCACACAGAAAATGTGAATTTGCCTGATAGCTGCTGCTCCCAATTATCACTTCCTAGATCCTGCCTGATACTGACGTAACTTGCCTTCCCCCAGTTCCATAGCTTCTCAAAATATCCTTATCCATGATCTTAGCTACCTTAAAACTGAAGGAATTTCCAAAATGTTTCCAAAATGCTGTCCCCTGAAATGTCAGTCACGTGTCCAGGCTCATTAGCCAATACGAGGTCGAGTATGGCCATTCCTGTAGAGGACTATCCACATACCGTTTCAAGTAACCCGCTTGGATGCACCAAATATATTCAGTCCCATCTAAGCCACTTACTCTATGGAGTCCCAGTCAATATTGGGGATGTTGAATCACTCACTATGGCAACTCTGTTTTTATTACACCTTTCCATAACTGGGCACACAATTGTTGTCAAAGTCTAGGTGGCTGTTGAAAGGAATATAGCATAATCCGAACACAGTAATTGCATCAATCTTATCTTTGTTCTGTACTCATATTGCCTCAGCGGATGATCACTCCAGTTCGTCCTCTCTGAGTGCAAATGCAACATTATCACTGATTATTAATACAACTCCTCCGCTTATTTTAACCTCCTCTCTATCTCACCTAACAGAACAAAATCCTGGAACGTTGAACGCCCAGTCCTAACCCTCTCCAAACTAAGTGTCTGTAATGGCTGCAACATCATGGTCCCATGGATTGATTCAGACTTTAAGCTCATTTGCCTTACCCATAATAATCATTGCGTTGACATAAACACACTTTGCCCAATGCCATCAGATCCTGACCTGATAGTTGGTTTGAGTTTCCCTGATGTAAATTCTTCTCTTCTATTCTCCGCTAATCAGTAAAACAGACATTATTTAAACTGACAATTCCAGCTTCCTCCCTTGTTCCTTCAATACGTACATTGAATCACACATTCTGTCCAATTCAAGTAAACTGCTGGATAATTACTTTACATTAAACAACTGTCTCCAGCCACTCACTGTTTATTCTACAACTCTCTCTGGACCAATGGATTGACATCTCCCTTGTCCCTCTGTCAAACAAATTTCTATAATATTAACATAGCAGTTATATATACTCACCCAAGCTCCAAGTTCATCCGTCTTGCCTGTCATACTCCTCATATTATAATCAGCACACTTCAGACTGTCAGGCCCATTGTGTTTTGTAACCTCTTCTGTTTGTTGTTGGTCTTAGCTGTACTGGGATTAGTCGCCAACAGTCGTGTACTTGTTGACCTACTGCTCTGGTTCTCTCTGTGACCCCCTCCCCCCAAAGGCCACACTAGTTTAAACCCTCCTGAGTGACAACAGCAAACCTGCCTGCCAGGAGATTGCTGCCAGTTCAGGTCTATCCCGTCCTTCTTGAGCATATCTTGTCGACTTGGGAATCCCAATGATCCACATATCGAAAGTGCTGCCTCCTCGACCAGCTCTTTGCCCATGTATTTAACTGTACTACCTTCCTATTCCTAACCTCATTGGTACATGGAATAGTCTTGTCTCACCAAAATTTAAATATAATTTCAGCGTAACTCTGGAAAGACTTTATTTCTTTAAATGGACAGACTTGACAATAAATACTTAAGAAGGAGAAAATGAGAACTGCAGATGCTGGGGATCAGATCTTAAAAATGTGTTGCTGGAAAAGCGCAGCAGGTCAGGCAAAATCAAAGGAGCAGGAGAATCGACGTTTCGGGCATAAGCCCTTCTTCAGGATTCAGGAGAGTGTGCCAAGCAGGCTAAGATATAAGTTAGGGAGGAGGGACTTGGGGGAGGGGCGTTGGGAATGCGATCGGTAGAAGGAGGTTAAGGTGAGGGTGATAGATCGGAGAGCGGCTGGGGGCGGAGAGGTCGGGAAGAAGATTGCAGGTCAAGAAGGTGGTGTTGAGTCTGAGGGTTGGGACTGAGAAAATGTGGGGGGAGGGGAAATGAGGAAGCTGGAGCAATATGCATTCATCCCTTTGGGTTGGAGGGTTCCTAGGAGGAAGATGAGGCGCTCTTCCTCCAGGCATCGTGTTGCCATGGTCTGGCGATGGAGGAGGCCAAGGTCCGGCAGGACCTTGGCGGAGTGGGAGGGGGAGTTAAAGTGTTCAGCCACGGGGCGGTTGTGTTGGTTGGTGCAGATGTCACAAAGGTTTTCTCTGAAACGTTCTGCAAGTAGGCGGCCTATATCCCCAATGTATAGGAGGCCACATCGGGTGCAGCAGATGCAGTAATTGATGTGTGTGGAGGTGCAGGTGAATTTCTGATGGATATTGAAGGATCCTTTGGGGCCTTGTATGGAAGTGAGGGGTCAGGTGTGGGCGCAAATTTTGCATTTCTTGCGGTTGCAGGGGAAGGTGTCGGGAGTGGAGGTTGGGTTGGTGGGGTGTGTGGATCTGACAACGGATGTGCGGAGGGAGTGGTCTATGCAGAACGCTGATAGGGGTGGGCAGGGAAATATATCCTTGGTGGTATGGTCCGTTTGGAGGTGGCAGAAGTAACGAAGGATAATCCGACATATCTGGAGGTTGGTGGGGTCGTAGGTGAGGACTAGCGACCCCACCAATCTCCAGTCAGAACCCCACTGGTCCTCACCTACCACAACTCCCAACCTCCAAATACGTCGGATCCTTCGTCATTTCTGCCACCTCCAAACGGACCCTACCACCAACAATATATTTCCCTCCCCACCGCTATCAGCATTCCGGAAAGACCACTCCCTCCGCAACTCCCTTGTCAGGTCCACACCTACCACCAACCCAACCTCCACTCCCGGGATCTTCCCCTGCAACCGCAAGAAATGCAAAACTTGCACCCACACCTCACCCCTCACTTCCCTCCAACGCCCAAGAGATCCTTCCATATCCGCCACAAGTTCACCTGCACCTCCACACACACATCATTTACTTCATCCGCTGCACCCGATGTGGCCTCCTAAACATTGGGGAGACAAGCCACCTACTTGCGAAACGTTTCAGAGAACACCTCTGGGACACCCACACCAACCAACCCAACCGCCCCGTGGCTGAACACTTTAACTCCCCCTCCCACTCCGCCAAGGTCCTGCAGGTCCTTGGTATCCTCCATCGCCAGACCATGTCAACACGACGCCTGGAGGAAGAGCGCCTAATCTTCCGCCTAGGAACCCTCCAACCACAAGGGATGAATGCAGATTTCTCCAGCTTTCTCATTTCTCCTCTCCCCACCTTATCTCAGTCCCAAGCCTCGGACTAGCACCGCCTTCTTGACTTGCAATCTTCTTCCCGACCTCTCCGCCCCCACCCCCTCTCCGGCCTATCACCCTCACTTTAACCTCCTTCCATCTATCGCATTCCCAACGACCCTCCCTCAATTCCCTCCTCCCTACCTTTTATCTTAGCCTGCTTGGCACACCCTCCTGAATCCTAAAGAAGGGCTTAAGACCGAAAGGTCGATTCTCCTGCTCCTTTGATGCTGCCTGACCTGCTGCGCTTTTCCAGTAATAAATACTTCAGGATGAGTACTCTGGGAAAGAGTACTCTGATTCAGTCCAGTGATGACAGGATCTCATACTATCACCTCCACCAAACCTGCTTCACAACTAACACAATTTTGCCAGAGCAGTGAGGATAGAAGGAGGAGGGAAGCGAGGGATGCCGGGAAGATTAGGGCTTAATTTATATCTGGGCAGTGGCTATAGCCAGGATACTACACGAGTATCTCCCTAATGCCATCATCCTCTAACCGGAAGGAAAAGACCCTGTAAGGTAAGGCTTTTATTTCTTAAGCTTCTTTTTCATTTATTTAAGTGCATTGTTTGATTTTAGTTAGTTCATATATAGCTAACCTTACAATGGCAGGGGAACACAGAGCCGTGGTGTGTGACTTACTTGATGTGGGAGCAAAGGAACTTGTCTGACGTTCCTGACTCTTACACTAGTAGGAAGTGTGTCCTCTACGGGTGTTGTTTGACTGCATGACGGTTTTGGAGCTGCGGATGGACTCACTGAGGAGCATCCGTGATGCTGAGGAGTTAGTAGATAGCACGTTTAGTGAACTGGTCACACCACAGGTTAGGATTGCTGAGCGAGACAGTGAATGTCTCCAGCTACCACATGATACAAAAACAACACATCAACCCACTCACCATCGTTACTGTATTTAGCTAGTGCTGAATTTGTTGTTGATTTTTAAAATTTTTAAACTGTTTTTATATCTCTGCTTATGCAACTTGTAGCCAAAAGGTGAACAAAATTCAATTTAAGGCAGATTCATATTTCGCAGAGTCCCAATTAGCCAATAAAATCACATCCTCTATTGTCAAACTTGCACATTACCTTCTGAAAGAATTTTGGCAGACTTGTCAACGGGACCTCTCCTTGACAAAGTCATGCTGACTCAGCCCTACTTCACTATGCACCTCTAAGTACTTCATTACAAGGGCCCCATTCTTCAGCGAAATATCTCAGACCAAGCCATCTCCAGCTGCTTCAGCAATATCCTTCCCTCCATTATAAGCTCAAAAATAGCAATGTTCAATGACAAATGTGCAATTAATACCACCCACAACTCCTCAGTTGAAATTTAACATGACACTATCAATTTAGCGATTGGGTTACTTTAGATTTTGTGCCATGCAATGAGAAAGTCTAATTAATAGCGTTATAATATTGGACTCCGTGAGATCTGACTGTCGCAACGTTCATTCTGTAACTAGAGATTGAAATTTGAACAAAGGAAACTACGAGGTTATGAGTGGCAAGTTGGCAGAGTTGGCAGGTTGGTGACTTGGGCAAAATTACAAAACGCTTTGCCGGTAGACGGGCAACAGCTACTTTTTGAAAAGTTACATCATTTATAACAGATATACATTCTCCAAATACATAAAAATTGAATTGAAAAGATAAATCAACCATGGCTAATGAGGCTGGAACAATTGTAACATTTAAAAGGCACCTGGATGGGTATATGAATAAAAAGGATTTAGAGGGATATGGGCCGGGTGCTGGCAAATGCGACGAGATTAAATTGGGATATCTGGTTCTGCATGGACGAGTTGCAGCGAAGGGTCCGTTTGCGTGCTGTACATCTCTATGACTCTACTCTCCAGCCTCATTGTTCATACGAGGCTCGAAAACCCGATTAATGACCAATGTCAGGCCAACTGCCTTATGATTTCTTGTCTGTTGCCTCCCTTCCTTCCTTGCACAGAAATTTTACATTCCGATTTTCCAGTTCTCTGGGACTCTCCCTGACGATAATTATTTCTGAAAATCCACCAGCAGTCCTCCACAATCTTCTCCTCTATTTCCTTCAGAAATTTGACTTGTTATCCCTCCAGTCTGTGTGATTCATCCATCTTCAAACATTGGAGCTTCCACAGCACATTCTCATCAGCACCGACCACGAAACTCATCTCTTGCCCTTTACTGTTTTGAAGTTCTGGAATGCAGCCAGTTGTCAACCATTGTGAGGACTGATGCAAAGCACCTATTCAGTTCATCCTCCAATTCTTTGTTCTCCGTTTCTCTGTAGCCAGCCTCGTTTTCTAGTTGTCCAAGGTTCACTCTTGCATCTGTTCCTTTCATAGATCTCAAGTAAACTCCCGGAGTCTTCTTTTATATGGGGAGCAAGCTTATACGTTCCATATTCTCCAACTTGTTGTTTTTTAAATTATCCTCTGCTGCGAGAGAAAGGCTTCCCAATCTAAAATAAAAGACTGACGGAGAGTATTACACGAAAGTGACTGCTGAAAGCAACATGTAACGACACTAATCCTGTTACCTATCATTGGTTAGCACAGTGACATGACTCTGCTGCCTCACAGTGCTAGGGACTCGGGTTCAATTCCAATCTCTGAAGCCTATCTGTGCAGTGTTTGTACAGTCTCCCCATGTTTGCATTTGGAGCATTAACTCCTTTCGTCTTTCCACTGTCTGTCTCTGTGTTTATGCCATTGGCAGTACTTTTGCTTTAGGTCGATGAAGAAATGCAGCAAATGCAACCGGTTTTCGTAAAAGTGACCCAGGTGCTCGGGCTGCCCCGGGTGTTTAGGAGACTTGCGTGGCCACTTGTGTGAGTGCAGTGTCACTGGCTCCCACTCTATTCCTACCAGTTCCTCAGTCCATCCATCACTGCATGCAGCCTTTCCTCGAGCCACTCCTGAGACTCCCCAGAACTCAACGCCTGGCATTGGATGCTCCCAATGCAGGGCTGAGTACGCATAGAGACTGGGCACTTTCTGACCCACGAGGGCTGCTGGGTAAAGACCCTGCCATTAAAAGGAACAGAATAACTAAAATCCAATTGAAAATCAAATCAGAGTAGACGGGTTAAATGGCATCCATCTGCTCTGTCTCTTTCTGGTCTTTTGGACTAACTTCTGTTTATCCTTGTCCATCTGCAAATAGAAGTTCCATATCGAACATAGAAAATTTACAGCCCAGGAACAGGCCCTTCGGCCCTCCACGCCTGAGCCTATTCAAATGTAATGTCTAAACCTTTCAGTCAATTCCAAAGCATCGGTATCCCTTTGCTCCCTACCTACTCATGCATCTGTCCAGACGCATCTTAAATGAATCTACCATGCCTGCCTCTACCGCATCCGCTGGCAACACCTTCCAAACGCCCACCACCCTCTGTGTGAAGTACTTGCTGCGTGTATCCTCTTTAAACTTTCCACCTCACACCTTGAAAGCATGACCTCTCGTTATTGAATCCTGCACCCTGGGAAAAAAGCTTGTTTCTATCCACGCTCTCTATAGCCTTCATGATTTTGTGAATCTCAGTCAGATCCCTGCTCAATCTACGTTTTTTCTAGTGAAAATGTACCTAACCTACTCAACCTCTCTTCATAGCTAGCACCTTCTAGATCAGGCAACATCCTCATCAACCTTCTCTACCCCCTCTTCAAAGTGACCACATATTTTTTGTGACATTGCTTCCAGGACTGTACACAGTATTCTAAATGCGGTCGAAACAATGTCTTGTACAACTTTAACATGACATGCCAGCTCTTATATTCAATACCCCATCCAATGAAGGCATGCATACTTTGTGCCTTCTTGACCACTCTATCCACATGTGCAGCAACCTTCGTGGACCTGCACTCTCATATCTCTCTGCCCATCAACTTTGCCCCGGGCTGTACCATTCGTTGTACAATTAGCTCTAGAATTAGTTTGCCTAAATGCATCACCTCACATGTGTCTGGATTGAAAGCCATCTGCCACTTTTTCGCCCAACTCTCCATTCTATCTATATCCTTCCATATTCTCTGACAGTCCCTTATACTTTCTGCTACTGTTACAAATGATGTATCTTTTCAAATACTAGCTATTGCCTCTCTACGGCAAAGCGTTTTGTGATTTACCCAAGGCACCAACCTGCCAACTCAGCCAACTTGCCACTCATAACCTCGTAGTTTCCTTTGCTCAAATGTCAATCTCTTCCTTTAGAATGAACTGTGTTACAGTCAGATCTCACAGAGTCCATTAATTTAACGTTATTAATTCGACTTTCTCATTGCATAGTACAAAATCTGAAGTAGCCCGATCTCTGATTGATATTGTTATGTTAAATTTCAACGGCGGGGTTATGGGTGGTATTAATTGTACATTTGACATTGAACATTCCTACCTTTGAGCTTATAATGGAGGGAAGGATATTGATGAAGCAGCTGGAGATGGCTTGGCCTGGGATATTTCGCTGAAGAATGAGGCCCTTGTAATGAAATATTTGGAGGTGCATAGTGAAGTAGGGCTGAGTCAGCAAGACTTTGTCAAGGAGAGGTACCGCTGACACGTCTGTCAGAATTCTTTCAGAAGATAATGTGCAAGTTTGACAAAGGAAGGATGTGACGTGATTGACTAATTAGAACTCTACGAAATATGAATCTACCTTAAATTGAATTTTATTCATCTATTGGTTACAAGTTCCATAAGCAGAGATTTAAAAACAGTTAAAAATTAATAAAAAAAACAAATTCAGCACTAGCTAAATACAATAACGATGGCGGGTGCTTGTGTTTTGAATACCCATCTCTATCGACCTACTATATTCTCTGCTACATTCTCCTCAAACACACCCCACTCGCATTTATCCCGCCACGGTCAAGGCTCTGAACCTCATTGCTGATGAAGCGCTTTTGCCTAAAACACCTGTTTCGCTGATTCTCGGATGCTGCCTGACCTGCTGTGCATTTCCAGCACCACTCTAATTTTGGAGTATCTTACCTGGGCTGCAGAGGAAATTGTAGTGGGAGTTTAAAGGTTCAGTGGTCGTGGCCCATGTATGGACCAACCACATAGATAAAACTATGGCAGACCTTCTGCTCAGGGCTATTAAGAGCTAGGAAGAAAACGTTTGAAAAAGCAGCACCAAAAAGGTAATAATCTCTGGATTACTACTTTAGCCACGTGCTAATTGGCACAAGGCCAACAATATTAAGCTGGTAGATTCGTGGCTCAACGATTGGTGTGGGAGAAATGAATTTGAAGTCATAGGACATTTGCACCTGTACCGGAGAAGCAAAGACTGGTACCAATAATGTGGTCTTCATCCGAACCGTGCTTGGACCAGAGTACTAGGGGATCGCACATCCAGTGCAGTAGACAAGACTTTATACTTAATAGAGCGAGTGAAAGGAAGGTCAGATATTGGCGAAATTAGAAAACCCGAGTTAAAGGAGGAGGTAAGAGTGCAGAACTCAGGAGAAGTTTTTAAAATCTCCAGGAGAGACACAAATATGACAGAGCATATGGAGAGTGTTTGCAATCAAACTTCAAGCACATTGAGTAAACGAATGACATTGTGAAGAGGAAAGGTTAATACAGCACTGAATGTATGCAGTATAAGGAATAGGGTAAACGAGCTTGTGGCACAGATCGACATTGGCAGGTATGACGTGGCGAGCATCACGGAGACATGGCTGCAAGGGAATCAGGATGGGGAGCTGAATATTCAAGGATATACATCTTATTGAAAGATAGGCAGGTGGGTGGAGGAGGTGGGGGTGCCTTACAAGTAAGAAATAAAACTAAATCAATAATAAGAAATTAAGTAGGGTCAGATGTTGGGGAATCTGTGTGGCCTGATGTGCCATAGTGGGATCGTGGTCTCCGAAAAGGCTTGTTCTATGTTTTTTCTATCACTTGATTCTTATTCAGGTTGTACAGCCAATCTGAATTTCTGTATCTCCATCAAGTGCAGACGACATTTTTTCTCGCCTAGTGGGGCGCCTCAACATTTCTTAATTGTTTTTAACAGTATGTGCAACAGGAGGCGTTTGTTCTAATAATTTACTTCCAATTCAAGAAAGACGTCAGAATATGACTTGAAATCCGGCAGTGTGTCCATTACGTGCAATTTAATCGTATTTTTATCCTCATCACACTCACTCTTTCAAACAAACAATTAATTAGTCCGTAAATTCTGTAGATTTTTATTTCAGCACTGACTATTGCTGGGGATGTTACAAAGGACATACTTCAGTGTCACGAAAAATACAAATGTTCCAGTACAAGTTACCAAATCCTAATCCATTCTAACTTGTTTACAAGTTGTTAAATAATACATGCAAATGTGGCAGAGTGTAGGTAAAAGGAGGGTTCAACTCTGTGTTCAAAATGCTATTTCTGGCTCCCTCATAAAAGATCTTAACTACATCTGCTCTGTAACTTAATCAAAATAAGAAGAGACTGGAATTCGTAATTCTTCATCTGTGAATACCATCTGGATAACAGGAAAAAAATCAAGGTTTGTAAGTGATGGTGAGAATATGGAAGATTCTGGCAGTGGAATGATAAACAATTTTGTGGAAGGCACAAAGATTAGCTGGGTGGTTCACAGTGAGGAAGAAACGGTTCGTTTGCAGGACGGTATAAACAGATTATTCAGATGGCCAGAACAATGCCCAATAAAGTGTAACACAGATAAATGTGAAATGATGCACGTCAGAAGTAACAAGACAACAGTGTACTCAACCTATGAAGGGGGAATAAATTTGCTCGGTATTTCTTTGCAAAAGGGAATGTTGAAGAGGTGGACAAGGCCATAACGGCTAGGGACAAGATGAATAGATGTTCCATCCAGTGGCAGTTTATAGAACAAAAGAAGACTACTGACAATATTCCAGATGATTGCCACCATTATTACTGCAGCAATAAGATGTATACAGCTTTTCCTTCACTATAATACAGATTTCCAGCTATAATGGTCTTATTTCTCTAAAGCATAATAAGTTCCTTCACGGGTATTCGCTTTGACAAAGAGCAAGTTTTCCAGTGATTTCCTGCCAGTTGTTCAACACAGCATTCACCACCCCACCCCAACCCAACATGCATGGACTGATGATTTTGCTAACTGTTTTGTTGATTCAGTTCCATGTTTGGGTGTCTTGAACGTGTGATTCCGAACAGGATGTTAGCATTTGAGACAGGCTACTTTGAGTGGATAGGAAAACACCAGTGTCCCAACTGAACTCAAACCCATTCTTCAGCACCATTTTAAAATCCTCAGGTACTGGAGCAGGCTGTGTCCCTCTTCCGAAATATGGGAACACTATTTCGGTTGAGCTGATGAGTGGCAAACAAGAATAATTCTTTAATTTGACCAGGCAGTAATTATCTCAAATAGGAAAGAATCCAGAAGCCTTCTATTGATATCAGTGACATAATCAATATCCAAAGACAAATATCCAGTGTATAAAGATTGATCAGAAATTCAACTGGACTTGTCATGGAAAAACCGCATTTCAGATGCTGGTAATTTTGTTTTGAGTAACTCACCTCCTAAAGCTCCCCAAAATCTTTCCATTACTTACATGGCACCAGGCAGAGAGTGTAAAGGACGACCCGCTGGTGCCTGGATGATTGCCATGCAAGAACTGTTGTCGAGGCGAAAGCAGATGGCTAGTTAAACACTGCTTCCATTAGTAGTCAGTAATACTGAGTCGCTGCAACACTGACACACAAGATGCACTGTTCAGACTCTGTCCAAATAGCACTATGGATTACCAACACCAACTGCACAGGGGCTTCTCAGGGGCAATTAATGCATGTCCACCTCCGTTAAAATCCCACACGAATTAAAACATAAACTCAATTTTCCAATAATTGTTGCACAATGCAGATTTTTTTATTGATCTGATGAGCCTGTCGCTCTCTCTGAAGTTGTAGAAACCATTTCTCGCATAAAATAAGAGACTAACTGACAACTCAGCCACAGATAATTCAAGATAATATAGCATTTAAGAGGCAGCTGATTCATCACTACAAATGTCAGGGCAGAGTAATCTATTATCTCGATACAAGTGAGATTAATGCATTTTGTTGGTTTTTGGCCGGCATATATCTGTTGGGCTGTAGGGCCTGTCTTTATGCTTTATGAATTGAATTCTTGAGAACAGAAGATGTACTCCCACTGTTTCCATCGCTGTGAGCATCATGTGGTGAGGAATACAATCTCCAAGGTTACACAGTGTCCTGACTTGAATCAATATCACTGCCCCTTCACTGTCACTTGTTCAGAATCCTTTGGCTCTATTTGAAACATATCTGTTAGTGTCCCTGCAACACGAGGATCACTGGGGTTCACCACTATGTTCTGAACGGAAATTATACACAGGCAATAAATGCTGGTCTTGCCAACGGAATTCATCTTAAAGAACAACTGAATAGAATCTGCTCTATTAAAGGCACCCATTCTAACCGATCTGATTTATGACGCAGTTTTAATGAGGCTTTTACTTTGACCTAGGCATCTGATCTTTCTGTAACTCCATGAAGCTTTCACGAGAGCGTTCGCAGTGCTGTTTAAAAAGCACATTTGCATGTTATGCTCATCATTCTGAAATGGAGACCCTTGTGCGCTTGGGAATGTTTTCATTATTTATCAGTATCTAAAGGCAATAGCAACGTAGAACCTAAGATCAGGAGTAAGTGATTGGACAACTTGAACCAAGCCTGCTCTGTGATAAGATCATGGATGATCTGATTGTGGCCTGAAACACACATTCTGCTATGCCTTATAACGTTAATGCATCATTTTTTAGGCGATAACCTGTCTACGTGTGTCTAAGAATATTCAATGTCTTACTGTCTGGGAGGGGAGTTCCCACAGACGCAGAACACTTTGAGATGGTTAAAACAATCACCAACTCCTTCACTGGGATATTCTCCAGTTTCCAGCAGTCCATCAATTTCTGGAAATCTCTCGCACAAATTGAAATATTATTTCAGCATTCAACTTAAATAGATTACTCTGAATTATATGGGTTGAAACGGGATCATGCGTCATTTGCCTAAACTCCAACTGATCCAAGTCCAGTCTGACAAAGTTTCCTCCAAAGATAAATGCTCCTCACAGGAATCAGTTGAGTGAATCTTCTCTGGACTGCTTTACATGTCATTGTGCCCTCAGCTCCCCTAATGTGATCTCACCGTACCCTGCAAAATTGTAGAAAATCTTCCCTACTCCTGAATGTATTATCTTTCAAAAGGTTTGAAAATATATATTGCCTCCCTATGATGTGCATGCAACGTGTTCTTTTTGTGATCCAGGTGCCTGATTCCTCTGTGCCTCACCTTTGCAATCTCTCCATTGGAAAAATACACTGATTTTCCATTCACACCACCAATCTATTCAAACACAGACGCATTGTTCCTGCTATGCGCCATATATCAATATATCATTCACTTGACCCACTTCGAACTCTCTATAATGATATGAAGTTGAGGCCAACATCCATCTGATAATTAAAAGCAATGCACCCAGCGAAGATCTCCTCGCCTTATATAAGGGAGTGTGACAAGAGATGAAACCCACCTCCCTTTTGATACCCAGTTTGTTATAAAGGAGGGGTTCAATGAAATGGAATCTTTTCAGACACCCTGTAATTAACAATTAACTATTTACCTTTCTAGGGGCGGCACGATAGCTCAGATGTTAACAGTCCTGCTTCACAGCGTCTGAGACTCCGGGTTCGACTCCAACCTCGGGCAGCCGTCTATGTGGAGTTATCACATTCTATGCGTGTCTGCGTGGGCTTCAAACACGTGCTCCTGTTTCCTCTCACAGTCAAAAGATGTGCGGGTTCATTGAATTGGGCATGCTAAATTGCCTACAATGTCCACGGATGTCTGAATTAGTTGCATTAGTCAGAGTTAAATATAGTTAATAGAGTAGAGGAATGCATCTCAGTGGTTTACTCTTTGGAGGGTCAGTGTGGTCCTTGTTCGTCTGAAGGGCCTGTTTCCCTAAACTAGGTATTCTATGATTCTAATTTTAACAGTGAACAAACCACTAACAAACTGAACAATCACTCTGTAACTCATTATTTATTCTGGAATAAAACAAGATTTTCCTGACATGTGATTTCACTAATGCGGATTCCACTCAGAAATACATTATTAGTAAGAACAAAATTAAAACTTAGTTTCTTAAAGTTCATATAGAATGGACTCTGTTGAAATTTCTGTATCTTATTCTCTCGTCTTTCTCTGTCTGAATTGCCTTCTTCGATGTTTTCTGGTTTCAAGGATATTTGCTCAGCGTGTTGTGTGCCTTTATTGATGGAAGCGGCTTTTTCGGCAGAGTATGGAGATTCTTGTGAGACCCCAATATTTCTTTCGCAGATGACACTTCCCTGTCATCATTTTTCAGATATAAGTTGACTGTCCCCCTCTGTCCAATTGCCTCTCTGTTATATATCCCTCCTTGACACAAAAACAAAATTATTGTATGATTGGTTTCATATTGTTAACACTAAAATGGATCCTTAACCTCTCAGTGCCTTTTTAAGTTAATTGGCAGCATTTGAACTGTTACCTGGATAAAAATGTTGCTTGGGCTTGCTAACTGAACGGGTTTGATCCATTCTGTCAATTTGGGCACCTGCAAACTGCTTACCCGCAGACATTCGTTCTTCTGTTTAATCACCGAAAAGCATCTTACCTTTTCAAAGGTCATCATGGTATTGCCCAAAATTTTGCAAGTTCGCAGTTTTTAAGCACCAATAGACTGATATGCACACTGAAATGTCCACCTCTGAAATAATAGTCCGATCAAAGAATCCTGATTACGATTTTTAAAAAAAATCTTATTTCAAAACCAGGCAGCTGACGATTCTTCTCCATATTCCTGCCTTCTTTCCTTATTCTTGGGGATTCTGCTTCCCATGTCTTTGGTTGATAAAGGTCCCTGTCAGAGAGCAAATCGTTCTGCTGCCAGGCTGGACTTGCTGCTCTTTGCCGCTCTGGCCAACTGTTGAAAATGTTTAATATTTATACCCCAAAAGATTGGATTGTTTCATTGGTTTTAATGTGGCCAATACACTATATACAGACTTGATTAGCATTTGGCATCTTAGCACATATTTAAACTGATTGGCTGAATTTGAATTTGAATTTGTCTCATAGTTACCCAGATACTGCTCGCTGTTTGACCAAATATTACATTTTTAATTTTTCCACTATTCTGTGCGCTTGCTAAGCCCTTGGCCAGCCTTTCAAATCTCTTGAAGGTATAGTACACTTAAAAATTCATAACACTGTCCACCGTATCTAACACTCTGATTATCTTATATAGATCAATTCAGTCACCTCTCAACCTTCTTCTCCCGAACGAAAACAGCGGCAAATATCTTATATTAACTTCCTTCCAAATCAGGCAACATCCTCATAAATCTCTTTTGAACCCTTTCCAAACCATCCTCGTCCTTCCTGTAATGCAGCAAGCAGAAATATACGCAGTGCTCCAAGTCCGGCCACACCGGAGTTTTGTGCACCTGCAGTATGATTGTATGGCGCCAAAATTCTATCCCTCTTCCAATAAAAACTAACATACTGTACGCCTTCTTAACAAGCCTATAAACCAAGTTGGCAACTTTCAGTGATCTACATATATTGATACCGAGATTTCTCTGCTGACACTGCAAAGAATCTTACCATTGGCCCAGTACTCTTTATTCCTTTTGATCCTTCCAAAGCGTATCGCCTCACACTCTTGCACATTAAACTCAGGTTCCCACCTCTCAGCCCAAAATCTGTAATCTGGACATCCTTATGTCCCTCTGTAACCTGGAGTATCCTTCAGCACTATCCACACTTCACCAACCTTAGTATCATCATTAAATATACTAACACATCATTCTGTGCCCTAATCTAGGTCATTTTTAAAAATGACAAATAGCAGTAATCCCATCAGGCTCCTCTGTTGGAACTACAGTTTGTGGTTTAGTCTGTGAAAACAGTAAGCATTGCTTTTGTGCCTCTACCATTTTTGAGGTTTTCATCCTTACCTTGTCAGTTTCATCCTACAAAGAGCCATCACTTAGTTTCACTCTGCGCTTTTTAGAAAATATATTATTGAAAGCTACTGGAATCAGTATTTATGATTCCATCCATTTCCTTTCATAGCTTCTTTTAATGTTGTCTGTTAACCCTTTGCTGAAGTTTTTTGTTTGTTTTCATTAATTCCCAGAAACAGGGCATTGCTCCAGAGGCCAGCATGTATTGCCTATCCTTGATTTCCAGAGGGCAGTTAGGAGTTATCGACATTGATGTGGGTCTGGAGTCACATATCAGCCAGACCAGGTAAGGATGGCAGTTTCCTTCCCCATAGGACATTAGTGAAATAGGTGAGCTTCGCCTGACAATCTATTCATGTTCACCATCAGCTTGGTAATCCCAAATTTGAATTCAAATTCCACCATCTGCCATGGCAGGATTCGAACCCACCTCCCCAGAATATTATCTGGGTCTTTCGATGAACAGTTCAGCTGTAATGCACGAGGCCACCGCCTTACCCAATCTCCCGGAGCATGACTAACTTGTGCAGTATGATTTGCCCTAATTTTTGCACTCATGCTGTCATTGACTTCCTTATCTAGACATGGATATTTTTTCTCTGTCATGCAATTCCTCTTGTCTCACGAATGTACTTTAATTGAGAGGTATTTAGTATCCCCTTCAATATTTGCCATGTTTCTTCATCTGTCCTGCCTTTGACTGTTCACACTCTCCCCCCACCAGCCCCCCTCCCCCCCCCCCCCCCCCGCCGCTACCCCCACCCCCTCCACCAACACCTTCCTTAGGCCACTGAAGGTATCAGTGCCCAATCTTAAGGCTCTTGTATGTGACTCTGTTCTCACTTTTTCAAGCTGAATTTGCAACTTCTGCATGTTGTGGTCATGTTTTCTAAGGAGATCCTTAACTGCAAGATCGTTTTTCATTCATTCCTTACATCAAATCTAAAGTAGCCTTCTCTCTGGTTGGTTCCATGACATGTACTCGCACAAGCAATCTTTCATATACTCTATGAATTGTACTCGGAGCCTACCCTTTGCCAAGTTGTTTAATTGATTCAATATGCACGTTCATCCCACCGATGTTACCTTGTCACAAACCCTCATCATTTCCGACCTCAGAAGTACTTGGGAGAGACGGTGGCTGAAAATTACTCTTCCAAAGAGGTTTCTTCCCTTGCTTTTAATTTGTACCTGGACTGATCTTCATTTTGTTCCCTCGTGCCAGTATCACTTCTTAATATAGCCCTGGTATCATCCTTAACCAATCAATCAATTCCACCTCCTTTACCTTCATGTCTATCCTTTTGGAATACTGAGTATCCATGGACAGTTCACTGTCCAATGCTGATCTTCCTGTAACCATGTTTCAATCATCCTTACAAAGTCATTCCCATTTACCTCTGTATCTACTGCCAGCTAATCAATTTTATTCAAAATGCTGTGTGCTTTTCGGCCTAAAATTTTAAATAAGTTCTTTTAATTTGTTTTTCCTCTTTAATATTTTCTTGAGTACGAACTTCCTGATCTCACACACCTCACTCCTTCACGTCCCCCATACATTCCATCTTCATTTGTTAATCTCTGATAAGCACCTCTATCGTTTATTCCATGATCCATCTCATATATTTTGGACTGTTTTGAATCCTTCTCGCAGCATGGTCATGAGACTGGCTGTGCCTGATGTCCTACTCACCTCGACCTTCTGCTCAGTTCCTGACCTGTTACTTTGTTTCCCAGCCTCCTGGTCTATTAGTTTAAATCCACCCAATTTGCACTAGAAAACTCCCGACCAGGATGTTTGTGCTCCGCCAGTTAAGATGCAATCTGTCCATATTTTAAAGCTCCCACCTGTCCTGGAAGAGGGCCCAATGATCCAGGAATATGAAACTCTCACCCCTAAGCTAGCTGTATAACCATATGTTAATCTATACTGCCTTTCTAACCCTTATCTCTTTTACACGAGGCACTGGGTTCAATTCAGATTTTACAGAGAATTTCTCTCTCTCTCTCTCTCTCTCTCTCTCTCTTTCTCTCACACACACACACACACACACACTCAGACACACACACACACGCACACACACTGCATAACTTTGCAGAAGAATACTAGTAACCTTATAAATAATCAGAATGATAAGTGGAACGAAGGAATTAGTTAAAGGTAGGATGCAAGAAATTAGAGTAATGAAAAGAATCTTCATTGATCAGAACAGACTAAGATGTGAACTTATTGCAGTGATCAAAATAATGAAAAAAAATCAGGGTAAAATAAGAATACTCCGTTTCTCTTAGCTAGCATAACAGCATTCCGTTTCAAGATCGTCAGCATAAGACCTCGGAGTGAGATAAGGCAAAAGTTTTTTTTTACTCAGAGGGTTGTTAGGATTTGGAATGCCCTGCTTGGGAGATTTGTGAATGAAGATTCAAGAGGGAACTGGATATGTATTTGAAAGTTCCGAATTTAAAGGACAACAGTGAGAGAGGTGGCAAGTGGGAGGATTTGGGAGACATTTCATAAGCTGATGCAAACACAGTGGCCCAATAGGCTCCTTGTGTACATTAAAGTTCCGTACTCTAACATGTACAGATGCAAGTCAAAGCCAGTATCAGATTATTTCCAGTTGTAAAAGTTGGGAAATATCTGATCATTTTGCTGCAGCATAACCATTTCAAATGCAAGTATTGCAAGGTCAGCTTGATGATGAAGTCTAATTAGTAATCAGTATATGAAAATTTTAAATCTTGTGTCCCAATTACTAAATCAAATCTTTCCTTTCCTTTGCCACAAAACTCTTTGAAAATGTTTGACTGTTCACTCACAAAGAAATATATTCATCGTTCTTTTTCACATTTCACATTAAATACCATTCATTCTAAAAATTGCAAGATTTCAAATTATTGCTCACTTCAATTTAATAACACAATTCATTTATTTAAACTAATATTCTTTGTTCATGTTGATTTTTTGCCATTTTTCAATTGTTGGTAAAAAGCTGAAGCTCGCACATTTAGTGAGACATTAAACTGATTGGTTATATAAAAACGTGTAAGTACGCTATTTATATATGATGGTTCAATCGTTTTCTCACTCTAAAAATGCAATCATTCAGAAGCTGGCGACTTTCCAAATGTTGGAGCGAGGATGTATCCATTTGAATACTGACAATGAGTATTTAATTGTAGTGAGTTTTGAGAAGTTTGCAGCTCAGCTTGAGGTTTTGGGTGGAGGTTTGCTGGTTGAGCTGGGAAGTTCATTTCCAGATGTTTCAACAGCTTCATCTTCAGTGGGTCTCAGGCGAACCAATGCTGAAAATTCTTGCTTTCTATTTATATGTTTGGGTTTCTTTGGATTGATGATGTAATTTCCTGTGGTGATGTTGTTTGCTGTGGAGAAGTCACTCCCTGTTTCTTTTCTCAGGGGTAGAAGTTGAGGTGAAACTCGATCTGTTTGTTGATAGTGTTCAGGTTGGAATGCCATGCTTCTAGGAATTCTTGTGCGTGCATCTATTTGGTTTGTTCTAGGATGGATGTGTTGTCCCAATCGAAGTGGTGTCCTTCCTCATCCGTATGTGATAATACTAGTGAGAGGGGATGATGTCCTTTTGTGCTTAGTTGGTGTTCATGTATCCAAATATATGTAATTGTTGATCACCAGTATAGTCAGATAACATGTTCTCTGTTCGATATTAAATAAAATGTACGTTCTTTATTGTTGTATCATAAAATGTTGGCAGGAAAGTATATTTTAGTTCCATAAATATCTGATCATATTACATCTACATAATTGTTTCCAGAGATGATTCAATTATTGTTTGGTTGAATAATGATATTTCACATTTTTGTGAATCACAATTCACGAACATAGCAAATATATGATTTTTTTCAGATTAGCTTGCAATCATAACCTACATTGAAAAAAGATTTTGGAAGATTTGAATTCAGTCACAGCTGCCAGTGATACTGGGTAAGACATTGTTTTGCTCTTAACTGAATCCAGAGAGCTTACACCTGGGACAGAGCAGTCATTCAAACATTATTTCACAACAAATTATTTCGACTCCATCTTCGGTCTGAGCATTGCCCGGGGGCAGATGAATGGACATGGAGTGTCAGAATCACATCGCACAAGTTACTTATGGTGATGACATCTGGCCTGCCTGCCAGACTCCAAGCATCTACTAGCTGGACCAGACACTGGGCGAAGACGTTAACCAGTTGATAGTATTCTGCAGCACATTGTGTCTCGCAAAGAAACCTCTAAAACCGTGTCCAATAAATGTCACCTTCGCATTCATCAGTATCAAAATAAAATTGTACATCTCTGTTGATGGACAAAAACTAATACATGGGTCATCCAACAGAATCTATCTGAAGAAAACAGCCGTTAATAACTGAACTTGACGGATTCTGTCTAGTGTAGGTCGTCACACACATATTGTACGGTACTCAGGTGACTGTAAGAATGCACACCATTAGTGGACGTCTTGGCCTATCGCCCTTACAAAACTTCCTGATTTCACACACATCACTCCCTCACACATTCAACAATTGATAAAAAAAATCTACAAGCTGTGTGAAACATGAAACACAGAACAGTGCAGCACAGTGCAGACTTTTTGACCCTTGACGTCCAGCCGACCTTTTATCCTACCCTCAGATCAGACTAACCCACATACCCTTCATTATTCTATCATTCATTTGTCTAACCAATAGTCGCTTAATATATCCCCAATGCAGCTGACTCTACTACAGTTGCCAGCAGTACATTCCAACCATCCACCATTCTCTGTATAAGGAGCCGACCTCTGACATCTCTACTAAACCTTCGCCAAATTACTTGAAATTTTTTCTCCCTCGTGATAGATATTTGCACCACGGGAAAAAGTATCTGGCAATGCACTCTATCTTTGCCTCTCATCATCTTGTCCACCTCGATCAAGTCCTCCCTCGTCCTTCTTTGCTCCAATGAGAGAAGCCCTGAACTCTTCTTTGTTAGCAACCTGATAAAGCTCCTCAGCACACTCATTAAAGTTTCCACATCCTTCCCACAATGAGGCGACCAGAACTGATCACAACATTCTATGTGTGATCTCAACAGGGTTCCATAGAGCTGCAGCATAACCTTACAGCTCTTAAACTCTATCCCCCTGCTAATGAAAACATCATACACTTTCTTAACAACCTTATCAAACTGGGTGGCAACTCTGAGAGAGCAATGTCATGGACCACGAGATCACCCTGTTCCTCCACAATGCAAGAATCCTGCCTATTTTTCTGCATTCAAATTCGACCTTCCAAAATGAATTGCTTCACACATTTCCAATTGAACTCCATCTGCCACTGATCAGTCCCATTCAAACTACAACAACCCTCAACACAATCCACAACATAAACAATTTTTGTTATATCGACAGACTTACTAACCTACCCTTCCACGTCCTCATCCAAGTCAGTTATAAAAATCACAAACAGCAGAGGTCCCAGAACTAATCCCAACGGAACACCACTGATCACTGGGCTCCAGACTGAATACTTCCCATTTACCACCACTTTGTGTCTTCTAAGTGCCAGCCAATTCTGTATCCAGTCAGACAGCTTTCCTTGTATCCTATCAGTCCTTCCTTTCCGAATGAGCCTGACTTGGGGAATATTATCAAACGTCTTGTTAAAATCCTTGCAGTCCACATCCACTGCTCCACCTTCTTCAATGTGTTTGATCCCATCCTCAAAGATTTTAATAAGCTTTGTGAGGCATTAAATGCCCCTCACAAAGCCATGCTGACTATTTCTAATCAAGCTATGATTTTCCAAGCCATCATAAATTCTAAGTTTGTGAGAAGATTTGTAGCTCGGGTGCTCGTTGTTGTGGTTGTGTTCGCTGAGAGACAGAATTTATTATTGTTGTGGTTCTGTTCGCCGAGCTGGGAATTTGTGTTGCAACGTTTCGCCCCCTGTCGAGGTGACATCCTCAGTGCTTGGGAGCCTCCTGCGAAGCGCTTCTGTGATCTTTCCTCCGGCATTTGTAGTGGGTTGAATCTGCCGCTTCCGGTTGTCAGTTCCGGCTCTCAGCTGCAGTGGTTGGTATATTGGGTCCAGGTCGATGTGCTTATTGATTGAATCTGTGGATGAGTGCCATGCCTCTAGGAATTCCCTGGCTGTTCTCTGTTTGGCTTGTCCTATAATAGTAGTGTTGTCTCAGTCGAATTCATGTTGCTTGTCGTCTGCGTGTGTGGCTACTAAGGATAGCTGGTCGTGTCGTTTCGTGGCTAGTTGGTGTTCATGGATGCGGATCGATTGCTGTCTTCCTGTTTGTCCTATGTAGTGTTTTGTGCAGTCCTTGCATGGGATTTTGTACACTACATTGGTTTTTCTCATGCTGGGTATCGGATTCTTCATTCTGGTGAGTTGTTGTCTGAGAGTGGCTGTTGGTTTGTGTGCTGTTATAAGTCCTAGTGGTCGCAGGAGTCTGGCTGTCAGTTCAGAAATGCTCTTGATGTATGGTAGTGTGGCCAGTCCTTTGGGTTGTGGTATGTCCTCGTTACGTTACGGCCACTGCAACAGACAGCTGGAACTGAAAACCGGAAGTGACAGATTCAAACCACTATAAATGCCGGAGGAAAGATCACAGAAGCGCTTCACAGGAGGCTCCCAAGCACTGAGGATGTCACCGAGACAGGGGACGAAATGTCTGCAACACAAATTCCCAGCTCGGCGAACAGAACCACAACAATAATAAATTCTGTTTCTCTGAAACCCCTCCAATACTTTGCTCAATACGGATGTAAGACTGACTGGTCTGTAATTCTTAGGATAATCCCTGGTACCTTCCTTGAACAAGGCGTAACATTTACCGCCCTTCAAATATCTGGCACTACTCCAGCCGACAGTGAGGATGTAAATATCATTGCCAAAGGCGCAGGACTCTCTTCCCTGTCTTCCTCTAGTAACCTCGGGTTTTTGTCCGCCTGGCCCAAGGGATTTGTCTATTCTGGTGTTTGTACCTCAATCAATCTGTACTTCACCTCAAAATGTCTATTCCCTGTCCAAACAAAGGATTGACTGCTTTCCATTTCAGGTCTGTATGCAGTGCTGCCTTCTGGAACACGTATGGTTCACAATATCCTGTCAATCATGGAATGGAAAACATGGGAAGTCACCAATGCCTTCCTGACGAAGGGCTGATGTCCAAAGTTTTGACTCTCTTGTTCCTCAGATACTGCCCGACTGGCTGTGCTTTACCAGCGCCACAGTACTTGCAGTTCTCACTTTCTGCATTACTTAGAGCTCTCCCCTCTGCGCACTGAACAGGGAATTTATGAGCAGAAACTCATTGCATGTGGAGCTGACTGTTGAGTTCTGTAAAGTTGTATTTGATGAACACATTTATTAAAAGAGAAATTTCATTCAATAAATATTCATTCATTCCCAGAGTTACAGTTTTAGTTCATGAATTGGGCAGCGTGAGAACAAACAATGAACGACTGATGAATTCCGGATTATAGAGTATTCCAGGTGTTACATGTCAGGCTGGATGTCCTCTACCTTAATGCTGGGAATATTATGCGACAGACAGATATGATAAGGGAACAAGGTGAAATGGGAAAGTGTGACACTTTTGCCATCGCAGAGATGTGTTTGAGGGAGGTCAGGGCTGAAAACTCAATATTCTGTTGTACAGGATCTATAGGCACGACAGGAGAGGTGGTAAAAGAGTAAGTGGGATTGGATTATTAATTATGGAGTCAGTTACTGCAGTAAGAAGGATCTTCTAATGAGGCTTGGTGATTAGAGCTCAGAATCAAATCCATGACAGACACACCGCTGGGGATATATTGTAGACCCCATGATAAAAGAAAGTACAGGAGCTGATATAAAACCAATATACTGAGTTGTGTTAATACAACAATAGGATCATCATATTTAGGCATTTCAATTCCTAACATTAATTCGGGCAATGATAACTTACTTAGAGGGGGCAGATGCCTAGAAATTTATTCTGCAGAGCTTCTTATATCAACGTGTAGCAGACACATCAATGGGCGGGGCTGTGCTGGGCCTCACCCTGGGGAACGAAGCCAGTCAGATGTTGCATACAGGATTGGGAGAGCATGAAAGGACCAGTGGCCATGACTCATACTCAAAAATGTTTGAAAAATAAAAGCTTTTTGGATTTGGGAGACTGCTTTTATGAAAAAAATGACAGGATCTGGCCAAAGTGCAGTTGCTTCTGGGTGAAACTGTAGCAGAACAGCGTGCGGCGGGGGTTGGGGGTTCTCTTGATCAACATGGAATTGATGACAGTGTCGGCTCAGCACGTTTAACCAAAGATGAATTTTAGGAAAACAAGCACAGAGAACCTTGGGTATCAGACACAAATTCCGAACAGAATTAATAAGAGAAGCTTAACGCAGTTACAAAGTGTGCAGGTCAATGGAGGTCCAAAAAGAATATAGAAAGTGTCGGGCTAAACTTAAAAACTCAGTAGATGAGCAGGAGTGGAGGCGGAGAGTTAAAACATTAGATGTTAAGATTAGCAAGAATTCGAAAACATGCTTTCGGTTTATTAAGGGGAAGAGGATAACGCGGGAGAGAATTGAAAGTGTTTGGGACCAAGGGGGTGCACGGTGCCAATGAATATGTTAAAAACGGACTTTCTTTCGGTCTTCACTTTGAAGAAAGAGTTCCTAGATTCAGGGAGAGTGACCGTGTGATCCTTGCGTGAATTGTTACAGAAGCTGATGAAGAATTGGAAGTTTATGCGGGATAGAGAGTGGGCAAATCCACAGATCAGGATGAGCTGTACCTTAGGCTGACGTGGAAGATGAGTGAGGAGATTACAGTCTCTTAGTTTTTCATTTTTGTTTTGCCTCTGACCACAGAGAAGGTGTGATAGGACAGGATAATATCTAATATTGATACAACTTTCAAACAGAGTGCTAGAAATACCATATGGGACTTAAGACCTCCAAGTCTCACATTAGTGAGAGGGAAACAATTGCAGAAAATTCTGTGGGGTATTGAGGCTGGATCATTAAATATATTCAGGGTTGAGGCAGTCTGATTTTCATACAAGGTTAATGGGGAAAATGTAGACAAGTGGATCGATCAAAATCGATCTCACCTAATTCAGTGGAAAAGAAGACTCAGTGAGCGGATAGACATACTGTTGTCCCTATTGAATTGTATCATTTTTACACTAGCCTTGTATTAACTGGAATATCAACCTCTCTCGCTGTGGAGTGAGACACAGTTTGGAATGCAGTCGACGGATTCAAGGAATTAATAAATACAGTACTATTAGACAGAAAGGACCAAGGGATTGTGACAACGCAGATTGGCTGTCGGGGTGAGGATTAGCATCAGCGCAGTCAGCACTACCAAAAGCAAGGCCTCAGTAAGACACCCTCAAAGACCAAACAGTGACTTTGGCTGGAGAGCAGGTAGTCAGTGGTCAGGTGTCAAGGAGTGCCTAATGACCAGGTGCTAGATCACTGCAGTGTCTCCCTCCTTCCCTAACCAAAACTAAATGTGAAGGGGTAGAGAGACACATGCTATTGGTAGCAGAGTAAGTAGTAATGTTTGGCTCAAGAGGCTTTGGAAAACAACAGCTCAGCGAAAACGACAGGCAAGCTCAAATAAAGCCCTTTCAACTTTAGTGTTGCAGCAGTGGGGTTAGCAGTTAAGACAGTTGTTCGTTCCTCCTTCGGTATGTGGGATGTCATGTAAATTTCCACCGTCCCTGAAGACTATACGTGTGGAAAGTGAGCCCAGTTGAAACTCCTGGGAGACTGTTCGGGAGCTTGAGCTGAATGTATTCAGGATCACCCGAGATACTGAGAACTTCATAGATAAGAGCTTTCTTGTTGTGGCCACACCCAAGACCCGCAACAATCATGACTGTAATATTCCAGTCCCACGTTAGGATCCATGCCATGACTTCATCAGGCTTATGACAATTTAAATAAAGAACATTTAATCCAACAGGCAGTCCTTGCTTCCTGTCGCGATCAAGACAGAGAGGAGGTGGGCGACGACCTGGAATGGCGAACGGAGTAGGCAGAGAGTGCAGGAATCCGCTGTGGCCATTCCCATCGAAAACAAGTACACCGTTTTGAATAGTGTTCAGGGGAATGACGGTTCAGGGAAAAGCAGCAGTAGCCAAGTTGGTGGCATTAACATTGACTCTGGGGCACAGTGGGAAACCATTAACGGTAAACAGGACCTTAGAGATAGGAGAGTCGATTGTTAGAGGGACAGTTCGGAGATTCAGTGGCCTCAAACGGGAATCCTGGAAGGTGTGTTACCTCCCAGGTGCCAGGATGTCTCCGAGTGGTTGCAGAAAATTCTCAAGGGGGAGGGGAGCAGCCAGAAGTCATTGTGCACATTGGCACAAATGACACAGGTAGATATAGTAATGATGTCTTACAGAGTAATCACTGGGAGCTAGGAGAAAAGTTAAATTCTAGGACCTTGACGGTGGTAATCTAACTGATTACATCCATTGTAATGAGCTAATTAAAGAAAGAGCAGGAGGCTTTGGCAAATAAATAAGTAACTAAAGAATTGGTTTTGGGGTGGGGGGGGTGTGGGACGAGAGATTCAATTTTTAGATCATTGGGGTCTTTTCTGTGACAGGGTTGACCTGATCAGGAGAGACAGGTGGCACATGCAATGGGGAGGAGACCAATATCTTGTTAGCGAATTTTGCTAGTGCTACAAAGGAAGGTTTAAAGACATTGGCGAGGAGGGTTATCCTCATGATCAGGGAGTCAAGTGCGAGACTGGAAGGAGAGACAGTAATCAGAAACAATAAAGTGAAGAGACAGGTTAGGCTGGAACACGACAGGGAGCAAGGAATGCCTGTTGGATTATTTCGATGCAAGAGGGCTCGCAGGTCAGATCAATAAACTAAGGGCGTGCATAGTAACGTGTGATTGGGATAATGCAGCCTCGATAAAAGCATGGCTAAGCGAGGGACAGGACTGACAGCTTAACTTACCCGGGTATAGGTGCTTTAGGCGGGACAGGGATGCTGGAAGGAGGGGAGGAGGAGTTGAATTTCTGATTAATGGGATTATCACAGCATTAATCAGAGATAAAATAACCGACCAATCATCCAGTGAGGCTTTGTTGGTGCAGCTAAGAAGTAGGAAGTGGATGATGATGTCACCAGTGTTGTACTATCAGCCTCCAAATAGCTAACGTGAATGAGAGTATCAAATATGCATGGAGAAGGGAGACATTCGGGAGCAATATCGTTGTCATAAGAGTGGATTTTAATTTTTGTAACAGACTAAGACTGCCGGAGCGTTAAGGAATTTGATGGAGTGGAATCCAATAAGTGAATTCAGGAAAGTTTTCTCAAGCAGAATGTAGAGGGTGTTGCTTGGGAAGGGGCAAAACTCGAACAACTCTTGAGAAACAGAGCAGGACAGGTGACTGAAGTGACAGTGGGGGACCTCTTTGGGACCAGTGACCATCGTTCTGTTAATTTTCAAATAGCTATGGAGAGGGACAAAACTGGTCCACAGGTTCAAGTTCTAACTTGGGACAAGGTGAATGTTGATGGGATTGGACAGGAGCTTGCTTGGGTCAACTGGAGCAGTTTGTTTGCAGGTGAATGGACCGCTGGTTAGTGGGAGGCCTTTAAACGTGAGATAGCTAGAGTTCAAGGTGTTTATGTTCCTCTGATAGTGAAGGGCAAGGTTGGCAGGAATGGGGAATCCAGGATGCCAAGAGATATTTAGGCATTGACTGAAAAAATGAGGATGCGTGACTCAGGCACAGGCAACTGGGATCAAGGGAATCACTGGCGGTATATAAGGGATGTAAGAGTTTACCTCTGATGGAAATCAAGAAGGCGACAATGGTGCTATGAAATAACCTTGGCTGAGAAGATTAGGATGAATCCAAAGAGTTACTTAAAGAGTATGAAAGCTAAGTAATAACTAGTGAGAGAATAGGATCCCTCAAATACCAAAGTGGACAAATATGTGTGGAACCATAAGAGATGGACGAGGTCCTCGACAAATATTTCTTCTCTATATTTACTGTGGAGAAAGACATAAATACTTGGGAACTTGAGGAAGTTCGTGGTGATATCTTAGGGCCTGTCCATATCACAGTAGAGGAGGTATTGGGCGTACAAGGACGTTTGACGGTGGATTAATCTCAGGGTCCTTAACAAGTGTATCCATGAGCACTGCAGGGATCTAGAGAGGAACTTGCTGGGACACTGGTTAAATACATTTATCACCATTAAACAAAATTGAGATTCCGGAAGACTGGAGAATAACAAATGCTGTGCCCTTGTTCAAAAGGAACTGTAAGAAAAACTCCTGGGAACTATAGACCAGTATGTTTAACATCTTTGGTAGGTACATTACTTGAGATGATACCATGGAATAAGATGTCCATGCATTTGGAAAGGCAGGGTCTGATTAGGAATAGTAAGCATGGCTTTGTGCATGGAGGTTTATGTCTAAAAAAACATTTAAAGTTAATTGATGATGTGACCAGGAAGGTTGACTTTGGCAGGATGTAGACGTCGAAACGTATGGTGCTAGAAAAGCACAGCAGACCAGACAGCATTCAAGGAACAGGAGAATCGATTTTTCAGGCATAAGCCCTTCATCAGGAATGTCCAAACATCTATTCTCCTGCTTCTCAGATGCTGCCTGACCTGTCGTGATTTTCCAGTGGCACATGTTTTATTTCTCTCTGATCTCCAGCATCTGCAGCGATCACTTTCTCCTCTTAGAATTAGTCTGTATGGATTTCAATTACAACAGAACAGGATGAATGTTTTCAGCCCCTGGACACTGATATACAGTTACAGCAGGAGGTAAATAAGCCCCTCGAGCCTATAAAACTGTACCCAGAGTAGATCACGCAGCACCAGTATCTTGATACACAGCAACAGGATCAGTCTATTCAGTTACTTGAAGACCGTAACACAGGAAATCGAAGTGACCACAAACTGACTGGACTCTGGGGTATACTTGAATAACACGAGGCCATTTAGCTTATCAAGCCTGCCCTTGCCTTCAGTTAAGCCAGGGCTGATCTGGTCTCGCCTGCAATATCTCTTTCATGCCCAATTCCTTGTCGCCCTTGAAACTCTGACGTGTCAAAATCCATTGACACCCATTCCCACCCCCTTCCCAATCATTTCTGTAATGCAGCTGTCTGGGACAGAGAGTCCCCAACAGTCTCTACCCTCTCAGAGAAGGAAATACTCCCCACACATATAACTTGGCATATTGACATAAACAAAAGATACGAAATCAGCGTCAGAGTGGCTGGCAGGATTTGGCAGGATTTGACGGAGCAAGGTGTCAAGGAGTCTGAATAAGGTTGAACTGAATGGGATCGGGGTAAACTCCCCACTGGATCATTCAGAAAACAATGTGATTGGTAGACAGCAATCCTCTTCGTTCCTGCATATCTCCGTGGGCGATCTTTCGGGTAGCTTCTTCGGCACAAACACCTTCAGCTACTTCATCAATATCTTTCCCTCCATCATTCGATCAGAAGTGAAGATGTTCTGTAGAAATCACATTGAACTTCAATACCTGAACAACATTCAAGGTTGTTGTTAACGTTCATCTAACAGCATTGCTAGACCCTGAACATTTTCACAGGATAACAAGAGGAGCTCTATCAGCATCTCAAGCTGGTTTCACAGGAATGTGAGAAAGCCATTCAGCCAATTGAAACAATTGGACAAGCAGACTCACAGCCAATTGACTCTCTCCTGCATATTACACCTGAAGAGATTTTTAAAATTTAAATATTGAAAAGCAGGCGGCTGGAAGACCACACCAAGCAAAGCAGCATCAGGAGGTGGAGTAGTCAACACCTTGTGTGTAATATTTCTTCAGGAGTGGGGATGGACGTAAGGACGTTTACAGGTAAAGAAGCGGCGTGGGTTGGAGGAGGTGGTGTGTTGAGGTGGGGATGGATCAACACTGATAAAGGGTACCACCGGGTTAGTTGATTAGAGGAATTAATCCAGTTGGAAGCTGGGAGAAGGGTGGATCAGAGGAATGGAAGGGAGATGGAAGGGCTGGGAAGGGAGGGAGAGGTGATGGGAAGAGAATGGCAGGATTGGGAAGGGAGTCAGCAAATTGGAAGGGACGTTATTTGAAATTGGAGAACTGAGTGTTCTAGAGACACTCGAGACACTGACACATCAAAAAGAAGAGGCCATTTAGCCCCTCCAAACGGTAATACTGAAACAGGAGGATGTCTTTGATGCTGCAACATGACAAACTAATGAAGCAGAGACTGCGCAGACAGACTGCTCCATGTTATTCCAACTGGCTCCATTGCTAATGGTACACACGTGTTAAGTTAACATCGTTTGCTGATCTTGAATAGGGAAAGTGAATGATTTGTATCAAGTTAAAATGAGGCATCTTCCATCACCGAGATGTTATGGACAAAACTAGATCACTCAAACTATTCTTAGGCAAGCAGCCCAGAGTATAACTTTGCAATTTGTTTCATTAAGTGTACAATGAAAATTACGTGATGTAGTTTAGCTGTGTTGACGGCTGGATTTTAAAACAGACAGAAACTTTATTCACAAAAGTACACAAAGAAACACAAAGAACAGAATAAAGTACCCCTACAGAACGCAACCGATCCAGCTTGACTTCATTATGCTGTTCCGAATGCATGGAACAGTCCCAATAAGCAAACCCGGTTTAAAAACCAATTTAAATGGAACACAAACTTACAGGTTGAAGTTGAAGGGCAGAAAAGAGAAAGAGAGTTTCCACACAGCTCTCTGTTGAACTTCCCAATTCAAGACTCAACTGAAAGATGCTCAGCTCAGCTCGTTCAGCTAAATGAGCTCACTACTCCCCTTTCATGATACAGGTCACTTCTAAAGCACGACTACTTTAGCCTGAAATCTCAACTGTTTACAAATAAACAAAAGGCCACTGAAAATCCTTTTAGTCTCTGTACCAAGCCAGACTGACCAGAATCAGGAACCATTTTATTGTCCCTCTGAAAAAAAAGCAAGGACAGAGACCACCTGAGCCAAAAAAAGCTTCTTGACAAAAAAGGGACTAGCTTTGTGACGCCTCCCCCCTTAAGAAATAAACCATCAATACGAAAATATGGCTGCATTTGTAACCATACAAACCCAGTTGGTAGTCTAAAAATGCACATATACACGATAGCAACTGTAAACATGCAAACATGCACAATCCCATGCAAATTGAGGCCGCAGTGCACTCACAACCAAACGCCTCCATAACTCATTCAAGTTTCAGAAACGCATCGGCAATCGCATTTTCACAACCTGCCACATGCACAATTGTCATAATGAATGGCTCCATCAAGAAGCTCCATCGAAAGAGTCTGGCATTTTTGTCCTTAATTTTTTCCACAAATATCAATGTGTTGTGATCAGCGTATACTATTGTCTCAGAGGCATCGCTGGTGATATAAACACTGAAATGTTGTCATGCCAACACCAAGCTTAAATTCTCTTTATCCACTGTTGAATATTTATGTTGATGAAGTTCAACTTCATGGAAGAATATCCGATGGATATTTTGATTCCCTCGTCATCTTCCTGCAAGGAGCACCGCACCGACACCCACATCACTGGCATCGAGAGCCACCTTGAAAGGCTTTGTGTAATCTGGTGGGTCTCATACTGGGGGCAGTGGTTAACACAGTTTTTAGGCTGGCAAATGCATTTTGACAGTTTGCTATCCACTGAGTGTTCTTGCCCTTTTTAAATAATTTGGTGAGTGGAGCAGCCACACTACTAAAGTTTGGCATAAACATTCAGTAAAATCCAATCAATCCCAGGAACCGTAATACTACTTTTTGTCGATGATGTGGGAATTTTCCCACTACTTACAATTTTGTATCTCATGGGGCTATTGGTCCATTTCCAATAACATGGCCTAGCAACATGACTTGGGCTTTCATAAATTCACTTTTAGCTAGGTTTGTAACAGTGTTGACTTTGTCATAGTCCATACATGACTGTGGGGTACCATCTGGCTTTGGCATCATGACTATAGGTGAGTTCCACTTCGATTATGCCATCTTGGAGCATTCATCCTATCTCTTTCTGAACCTGTGCCTACTTTAGAGGGTTATGCGTATAAGGATGTTGCTTATTCGGAACAGCATCATCTATATCTACATGATGCACAATTATGCTAGTACTTCCCAGTTTACCTCCGTATATCTCGCAAAGTGATAGTAATAATTCTTTTGGGTTATTTTGATTTTCTTATGGAAGGTAACTCAATAATTTATCCTAATGTTTGACAACTTTCTCATTGTTCAATTTGATTTGAGGAATGCCCCATTCAGAATCCTCCGAACTTGGTTCTTCTTTCTGTGCTGTAATCATGAACACTTTCTCGTCTTGCTTTCTTTCACTATCAAACTATCTTTTGAGCACATTGACATGACACACTTTGTGAGATTTCTTCCTGTTTGGAGATCTTAGCAAGTAGTTCATTTCACTAAATTTCTTATCAATTTGATAAGGTACGCAAAACCTTGTTTTTAAAGGTTCACCTGTTACTGGAAAGAACACCAATGCCTTATTCCCAAATGCAAAATTGTAAATTTGTGATTTCTTATCCGCTTCCTATTTCAATGTATGCTGTGATACTTTTAAATTATTCTAGCCAACTCTCCAGCTCTATTTAATTGTTCCCTAAAATTTTACACGTTGTCCAAATGGGTGGTCTCTAAATTCTGAATTATTAATTTCTCCTTCATTAATTTTAATGGTCCTCCGATTTCTTGTCCAAAAGTTAATTCAAATGGACTGAATTTGGTCGATTCATTCGGTGCATCCCTTGTCGCAAAAAGTTCAAAAGGAATTTCCTTATCGCAGTCATCTGGATAATCCTGACCATAAACGCTCAACATGGTCTTCCGTTTTTGATGCCATCTCTCTCGTGCTCTCTGTGACTCTGGATAGTGAGCAGTAGATTTGAATTGTTTTATTTCCAAGTTATCCATCGCCTCCTTGAATAGTTTGGATGTGAAGTTTGTTCGTTGATCAGATTGTATCATATTGTTAATTCGTATCTAGGAAAAATATTAAGTTTTTCTTTTCTACAACCTTTATAGCTGTGATGCTGCATAATGAGTTTGCCTCTGGATATCTTGTCGGCACATCCATTACTGTTAATAAATACTTATTTCCACCTTTTGTTTGTGATAGTGGACCTACGCAATCAATCAAGACACTTGTGAAAGGGTCGTCAAATGCTGGAATAGGTATTAAAGGTTCAAGATTTATTACTGTCTTCGTGATATGTTTAACAAGTCTAGCAAACTTCAGCTACATCTTTGTATAGTCCAGCCCTGTAAACAAATCTTTTTATTTTAGCTGGTGTTGCACTCACCCCTAAATGACGTCCAACTGGTAGCTCAAGTGCCAGTTGCGGCACCTCCTTTCTATACCAAACTGGCAAAACTATTTGATGAATTTCTGCCCATGTCTGATCTGATTGAAAGTGTGATGGTCCCCATTTCTTCATTAAGACATAATTTGTTAAGTAATAACAGACAGGAATGGTTTCTTTCTTGTTAAATGCCTTTTGATATAACTGTTTTCATTCCTCATCTTTCTGCTGCAGGTCAATCAACTTAGCAGAGCTAAAAATACTTGCATGTTCTCCTACTTGTTCCTTCTCTGTTCTATGTATATGATCAAAATAAGATTCGGATACCTCTACATCAGCTTCCTTTTGATCCCTCCTGCTTCAACCTGAACATTGTGATCTGTGATCACACAGTCAGGGAAAATTCCTGGATAAACATTCTCCATGTCTTCCGTTGCCTGCATCTCCACTGGATTTTCAACTAGAGTAGGCAGCACACCTAGCGGCGAATCAGCTATATCATTTGCAAGGACAAATTTTATTCCTGGAGGTGAGAGTTTGGGGTCCAGTACTCCGATCACACATTATCCACTGTTCTCCCTTTACATAACTGATCACTTTTTCTCTCACCATGAATTCTTGTTACCAGCACATTTTCTGGCAATACTTTCTCAGGCGTGCATATCTTCTCATCCCTCAGTACTGCAGACTGAGAAGATACTGTCTCCTTCAATATTGGAACCGCCTTATCTATGACTCCTGGTCTATGTGAATAAACTTTACCCTTGTATGTATATTTTAAGCATATTTGGCACATATTCCTTGATCAACTTCTGATCATCTTGTACACTCTGAGGCAGTTGTCTAACTTCCTTTATGCTTTTTGTTACTGGTCCAACAAATTTTCCAGGGTCGTCTGGTTTTCCTACACCTGGTTTTCCTCGGCCACCAATATCGATATTTTGTGATTCATTTTATTACAATGAAAACACCGGGGGCATTTAGCAAGAAAGCGAGTGAATGCATTCCTATCTGTTACTACTTAACAAATGATGTCTTAATGAGGAAATGGAAGCCATCACTTCTTTGTCCCTCTCAAGGGTTTCTTTTTTTAACCTGTGGTAAATTATCCTTATTGTCTACACTGAGATCTACCTACATGAGGATAGTTCTTTGCTCCAATTTCTATCCCTCATAACTGAAATAGATTCTGGAAGCCAAACTGAGTTTATGGACCAACTGATAATAATCAGCCACTTTAGCTGATAACTTTGCTGTTCTAACTCTCTTTTTATCCACATGAGGTCGCACTGCTTCAAGCAGTTAATATTTGAATTTCTCCAAATTACTTATCTCTCGAAGTGCAACATAGGATTGCTTGCTTTATTCAAGCTCTTATTCATCTATCAAAATTACTCTCTTTGATCATTTCAAACTCAATGTAGTTTTGACCAGGATCCCTCATTAGATTCCAGAAACCAGATCCGTCCTCTGATAGGGATGCGAATGCCTCACGAGCCCTTCTTAAAAGTTCTATTTGGATTAACAAAACTCACATTGACTCAGGCCATTGCATTTAGCTAGTCACCTTTTCAAATGAGTTGAAAAAACCTTCCATATCCTTCTCATCAAACTTAGGCAATGCTTGACCGAGGATAGGCTTCTGACTACCAGGGGTTTGCTCATCCTCACTCATTTCCTTACTCAAACTACCCTCAGCATTTATCTCCAGCCCTTTACGCTGACTTTCCTTTTTAAAGTGTCAGTTTTTTGCTGTTCAAAAGCTCTCTCTTTCTTTCTCCTCTGCTGCTGTCTCTTTTCCATCTCTTCTGCTGCTGTTTTTTCCATCTCTTCTGCTTTTGACGTAACTCTAACTGTTTCATTTCTGCTGCCCTTTCCTTATATCTCGCCACTAACTCAAGCTGCCTCATTTGCAATTGAATTCTTGCCAGCTCTGCAGATTCTGATGGTTTCTCCAGCAAGTTCAATTGACAAGCTACTGCTGTAAGTATCTCTCCTTCCCTCACAGAAGCAGGCAGATCCAATTCCTGCTTCTCTGCTAATTCCTGCAGCTTGATCTTATTCACTTTTTTCAAACCTTCAGAAGTCATTGCATCCACATCCAGAAAACGGTTGGCGACTGAAACAGCCATTGCTATCCAAAGCTTCGTTTACCCAACAAACCCAACATCCAAAATAAGGACACGATCACCTCACACTCGCTGTGTGAACTCCCTTAAAGAGCCCCTAGTCAGTTATGAACTGGGCTAGACCACTCAAAGCAGTCTTAAGTAGGTCGCCCAGAACATAACATTGCAACTTTTTTCGGTTCGTGCACAATGTAAATTACCCAGAATAAGTTATTGAGGTTGCCCACTAGATTTTAAAACAGACAAAAACTGTATTCAAAAATTACACAATGAAACACAAAGAACAGAATAAAGAAGCCCTACTGAACTTAACCTATGCAAATAGACTTAATTATGCTGTTCCAAATATACACAACAGTCACAATAAGCAAACTCCATTTAAAGACCAGTATAAATGAAGCACATGCTTTCAGGTTATTGTTGAAGGGCAGAGTCTCATCTGTTTACATATAAGCAAAAAGCCTCTGGAAATCCTTTTCATCTCTGTACCAAAGGAGACTGATCGGAGTCAGGCCTCGTTTTATTGTCCCTCTGATAAACATCAAAGACCGGGTCTCCTTGAGCCAGGGAACAGCTTTTAAACCAAAAAATGACTAGCTTTGTGGCAGAAAACATAGGCTAGTGTTCTGTATGGGGGTCAGTAGCTGGCGGGAATGGCGAACTCTATCAGAATTCGACTGCTGACAGATTTGTGAAAAATATAACGTTCAGTGCAGGCTTACACACCAACTGCACATTGACATGATGAGAGTTCATTCAGAACCTGGAGCTCTGTCTCAACCAACATGGTGGTGGGGGGTGTAGTGTCCAGAGAGCTATGTACATTATCATAGAGTCATACAGTCCTATCGCACGGAGACAGGCCTTTAGCCCAAACTGGTTCATGCTGACCAAAATGTTCATCCATGCTCAGCCTATTTCCCTGCACTTGGCCTATATCGTTCTCAATGCTGCCTATCTATATATTTGTACAAATGTGAAGACGTGTATTGCAGAAAACACACAATATTTCACTCTATCAACGTTTTGTTTTGGAAACAATGAGTGTTAGTCCATAACTGTGAAGTTTAATGCAATCAGTTTTAATTCTTTTGTAGCGTTACAGATTAAACATTAATTTCCTTCACACTCTTCTCATGGTACTATTACTGCAGGGATTAGTCTGACGAAACTCCTTTACTCTGCCTGTATGTAGCAAGGAAATAATTCAATATAAAGGAGAGAAAATCTATTCACAGTGTCCCACGTACTATCGCAAGAACACTCTACAAATGCATGAAGGTGGCTTCACTCCTACACTTTAATCATTTTGCAATGAAGTTACTGTCAGTGACTCATCACCAAGGACATCTAGCTCATTTTCCCCAGTAGCACTTTCCATTATCTCGCCTTCTCATAAATACAAAATGAGAAGAATGGTATATTTTGCCAAAGCATTTCTTTGCCTTATGAAGCAAAGCCACTCCAATAGCATCATCACTATTTCCATTGGAGATGGTCGAAATGCTGAGGAGGCAATGGCCTCGCTGTATGATCTCTGGAATAGTAATTCAGGAACCCAGGTAATGACCCAGACCCAGGATTGGAATTCCAACTCGGCAAATGTTGGAACTTGAATTCAATAAAATATCAGGAATTAAGAATCAAATAAAACAATGAAACCATTGTCGATTGTCCTACCTGGCACTCCTATGCCCTTCAGGGAAGGAAATCCGACATCTTCACCTGATCGGGCTTACATGTGACTCCAGACCCACAGCAATGTGGTTAACTCTCAGTTGCAGTTTGAAATGGCCAAGCCAGCCACTCAGTTATATGAGTCACTATAAAGTCTCAAAGAAATGAAACCTGACAGAAATAAGCACTGACTACTTACAGCCCACAGCCTGCACTGGTCAGCAAGGCAGCTCATAAACACCTACTCAAGGACAATGGGGAAAGGGAATTAAATACTGGCTCAGCATCCCATTAATGAATAAAATAATATGTTTACACTCAAGGAAGAGAGACAAAGCGACATGACTCACTTTAAACAGCGATTTTGATGTATATCGTACATGGTCACAGTTTTCAGTAATATGGTAACAGGAGAAAAATAAATAAGCTTAATCTCGTTTGTTTTCCATCCCAGCTAATCATAAACAACCTGTTTGTTTGCTTCTTCCCCTCTATCTTTCTCTTTCTCTATGTATTCTACTCAGTCCTTCTCCCATTTACAACAGACGTCCCTGTCACCAACATCAACCACAGTGGCGTTCAGTTCTGATGTCTGGTCATTGGACTCAAAATGCCAATTCTTTTTTTCTCCCGATGTGAGGCTGCCAAATCTGCTCAGTTTCTCTGGCACTTTCTCGTTCTTTTTCATTCTGATCTCTTGCATCATTCTTTGTTTTATTTAACCTTTACTTTTGTTAATACATGGGATGTCTGGATCGCTGACAGGAACAGGATTTGTTGACCCTTTACTGTGAGCTCATTCCCGAAGGTAGTATAGAGCCAAGCACATTACTGTGGGTCTGATGTCAGTCTTAAGGCAGATCAAGTAATAATGCTGGATTTCTTTTGCAAACTACATCAGTGAAATAGATAAATTTATCGACTAAATGCTGGTGATATTATGGTCAGAATTAGTGAAACTTGTTTTTATTTCCAAATTCTGTCATTTGAATTTACGTTCTCACATAATTTGTGGTAGTATGTGAAACAGTGCCTTTATGTGTAATAACTTGTGCCGCTGAATTACATTTATTGCAACATTGTTACTCTGACAGTATCCCTCTTATGAGATTATTTAAGAGACAAGAGCAAGGTTGTGATCGAAATATTTGCAACTGAAATCATGCTTCGAGGAGACTTGTAACCATAAAGGCATGAAAAATTGTTTATTAAGCGTCAGCATCGATGACAAGATGGCGACTGGGGATATTATTGAGCTGATAGTGGATAAGTTTGATGATGGACAGAATACTGAGACATAAGTGAATTCCGGGTAAAAATGTACTTCACGATTGTGAACAATCTTGCACTCTGGTGTTTGTGAGGGCGGGGTTGTGGGCGGTTCTGAAATTTGTGGATAATGAATGGAGTTTGCATTTGAATCCAAAGACAGCATTTTCCACCTTTGCCAAAATTAGGTAAGAGAAATAGCAAGGAAGTTCGCCATGGTCTATGGAATTAGGAAATGGATAGAGATGGAGGTTCTTACCAGGAACACCAACAATAGTAACCTGTCTGAAAAATCATAAGTACACCGTATATCCGATCTGACAATGTCGACCAATACCAGGAAAGATAGAACTGTCCCCAGTACAAACTTCTGTCCATTGTTGCAGCATTCCAGTCTAATGTTAGCAGATTCTGATCCACTAATGGAGCATTTCAGACTATTCTAAGATGTTTACCTCTCCTTTTCCTGTCTCTGCAGCAGCTGATACCTGTTAGTGGCGGAGGTGATGCATCTGTTGATACAATGGCATAAAGCACTGCAAGAAACCCCTTTTTAATACGAGAGGGAAACCGTCCAGTGACATCATTAAGATCCATAGAAACTGATATCGATCATAGTCACTGAACAAACAGGCGTTGTTCATTTGCAGTATTGTAACTGCCTGAACCTCCACCACCACCACCCTCAAAAACCACAATCGAGATGTTGTTACCGTGCTGGTCGCTCCTCGACTAGAACAGGCACCAGCTAATGTATTTGCAGAGGATACCTTTGCACTCCATTACACAGGAAATGTGGATTTGCCTGGTTATTCCTTTCATCGACCTAATGAGGCATTTTGTAACTTCAACACTGAATGTGCATTAGCACATTTTTTAAAATATAAACTCACAAACACCTTAACACACGTTATTGGCTTCAAAGCAGAAAGACTTAATTGTTTGAATTCAGTCCAAAGCCAAATGTGGTAATTTGTCACAAAGCTGGTCCTTTTACAAGGTTATATTATCCTTGCATTTTCTTCTTTAGTGAGGTTCTAAATGACCAAAAATTCCAATATGCCTGAATTTTGAAAGGTTCATTTGGGGTCATTTTGTTTATACCTAATTGGTAATGCCTCAGGCAGAACGCATTCAAGTCTTTATATAATCAAGCGGACGTGGCCAGCTCTCTAGCTGGGCAGATCGATTCAGTTTGGGGGTTAGCTGAGTTAGGGTCACTGTTGAAAGTGGACGCTCTCCCCCTCCTTCTCTTCCGACCTTATCACCTGTAAGCTTTTTGTATCAGATTTACTTTTTGTGATAAAGCATTTCTTTATTGGAATTCTTGCAAGTATTTTGGAACAACATCCTAAAGTCAGGATAGCCTCTTGGCTGGATAAAGTAAATTAGTTGAATATTCTATTTTCAGTTTCATGTGCTTCATTCCGTAATTTGGTAAAAATGTTTGTATAAAATTCTGCAGTCTGACCAGCTAATTCACTCCGGGAATATCCACTATACACTAACGTTCAACAAGTACCCAAGTTACGTCTGGACTACCTGCTTAAAAATGTTTTGAGGGGTCGGGCCAGATTGGGGAGCCTTTGCGGAATTTAGACAGCGAATGGCAGTTTTTAGAGTCTCTTTTTGCGTGTGTGGATTTGGTGGGTAAACAGAATTTCAGAAAACAATAGCTTTGGCAGTCACAAAGGGTGTTTTGGAGATGGGAGAATCGACCTTGGGACTGTTACAAAATGAACATAAGTCCAAGCTGCGGGAATTAGTAGACAAGCTGGAATTGAAGCTACCTCCTAATGTGAGGAAAGATGAGATGATTGCAGCAATAGTTCAACATTCCAATTTGCTGGAAACTGCATTGGTGTCTGTACAAATGACTAAACTTTAATCGGAAATAAATCAGCTTGAATCAGAAGCCGAAGTGAAGCAGTTTGCGTTATGACTAAAATTAAAAGAGAAACAAAGAACACGAATTGGTTTTATCCAGGAAAGAGAAAAAAAAACGAATGGCTTTAGCAGGAGAGAAACAAAGAGAAAGAGCGTTTGAGCTTCAGAGATGTACACTGAGAGTGGAAAGTCAGCTGAAAACGATGGAGATGAAGGCTGAAGGTAAGCTTACTGAGGAACAGCGTGAGGATTAGCAAACCCATGGTAGTCAAAAGACTGGTGAGATACTTTTTAGGTATATTCACGCCTTGCCTAAGTAGGATATGGAAAACCTTTTCATTTCATTTGAATAAGTGGCTAAACAATTACATTTGCCAGTGACCATGTGGGATTTTTGATCCAAACGAAACTTGCAGGTAGAGCTAGTGACGTATCCGCAATAATACCAGAGGAGGGATATAGGGAGTATGAGGAGGTGAAGAAAGTGCATATCAGCTTGTGCCAGAAGCCGAAAGACAACATTTCAGGAATCTTAGGAGTGACACTGGTCAAACCTATATTGAGTTTGAAAGCGTCAAATAAAGTAATTTTGATAAATGGTTAAGAACTTTAAAAATCGACCAAATGTACGATGCACTTAGAGAGATAATTATTTTGGAAAAATTCAAAGATTCATTGCATGAATTAGTGCAAAATCAGGTGGAAGAGCAGAGAGTTAAAACAGCAAAGTTAGCAACTGAAGACGTTGATGATCATGAATGGTTTCATAAAACACATTTTGGCTTTCAGAATCAACTTCAGTGCATGAGAGATAGAGGAAATCCTCACATGGAAAATGACATGTAGATCTCAGTGAAGATCAGAAGGATTACTTACCACAGGGTAAAAAGGGAACCCTTGAAGGGGACAAAGAAGCTAAAAAGCTCCGGTGTTTTTGTTGCAATAAATTAGGTCACAGTAGAGTACTCTGTTGGTGGGCTAGGGAAAAGAAACAGATGTAAGAAAGCAGGATAAGCCTGGGAGTTTTATGGGAGCGGTAACAGAAAGCACAGTGTAGGCTAGAAAGCTACATCAAAGTGTACAAGTTGATCTGAGATTGGTCAAGGAGGAAGTACCAGATCTGCTTATAAAATATACCTGCAAAGGGAAAGTGTATTCACATAGGTCAGGAGTATCAGTGAAAGAGGATGCACTATTTAGAGACGCAGGATCCTCTCAGTCTGTGATGCTGAAAGATACAAAGGTATGTATTCCTGAAGGACTATTTCCAGAAAAGGTACTGCTAAAGTGAATTCATGTGAGACAAAAAGCGCACAATTATGTAAAGCGGGGATGGAGTGTCCAGTAAAGTGTGCAGAAATTGCGGTGGGAGTAAAAGACAAACTTTCAGCACCAGGAATACAATTTGTCCTTGTAAAGTATGTCGCTGATTCACTTTTAGAAGTGCTGCCTGCTCTGGTTAAAAGGTCAGTGGAATCACAGGCAACTGAAGCAAAGCAGGAGCCTCATCCTGGAATCTTTCCTGATTATGGGGCAACAAGGACCCAATATCATCAGCTGAAACAGGAGAGATCATAAATGTAAAGACGAGGAAGCTGAAGTGGCATTGGCAGAGACTTTGTTTCATCAGATAGTTGAAATAAAACAAGAGTAAATATGTGATTATGGAAATATATTTAGATCAACTAAACTAATTGAGTTACAGCATAAAAATGAAAATTTAAAGCAGTTAGGTCCCATGGAATCCAAGAAAATCTAACCTATTGGATGCAAAATTGTCTGGAAGGTAACGGATTATTTTCCAGACTGGAGGCCTGTGGCCAGTGGTGTGCTGAAAGAATCAGTGTTGAGCTTGCTGCTTTTCATCATGTATATACACAAGTTTACTGATAACAGCAAAATATGGTGCAGTGGACAGTGAGGAAGATTATCTCAGAGAACAAGAGCACCCATGGAAGAGGGTATAACTAGACATTGAAAATATATCTGGATACATACATAAATAAGAATGGTTCAGAGGTGTATTGGCAAAATGCTCGCAAATAGGACTAGATTAGATTAGGATGTCTGGTCAGCACGGACAACTTGGACAAAAGTGTCTGTTTCCGTGGTATCTGGCTCTCTGATTCGATAAGATGGATGAAGAAAAGTTCTAAAGGCCTTTCGAGTGGAAATTCTCTTCCCCAAAAGATTGTGGTGCTTCTTTGTTTACATTTATTCAAAGATGCATTAGTTAAGTATTTTTCCATGAAGTGAGTCATGGATAATTTGATACTGACAGGAAAGTGGGGCTGAGACCACAACCTGATCAGCCACAATCTTAGTGCCTGGTGGAGATGGCTCACAGTGTGTAATGGTACACTCCTGTTCCTCAGTCCCATGTTTCTGTCTTCCATTCAGCTCCTGAAACCTGCTAGAAAAGAGCACTGGGAGGCCACGTACTGCTATCACCTCGTGCACAGAAACAGAGGAAAGTATTCAGTCCCTCACCACACGGATTAGGTGATTTGAAAAATATAATTGGAAAACCCAGACTGGGTATCAAAGAGGCCCCGCATCTCTCTTTACAGAGATTCCGCATTGTGCAAAATGTGCTTTATTTGTTGGTCATGTTATCGAACCAGGTTGACTGTGAATACAGCTCGGACATATCACCCAGAGGTGGATCAGAAAATCCTCTGGACTCCCAGAATATAACATTCAATAACCAAACTTCCAGGAAAATAACACCCCGTAATTTTCCAATAATAGAATGTGAGAATGTAGAAACAGAAACAAGTCGTTCGCTCCTTATCCCCGATCCTCAAGATTGACTTGCCCTTCAGTAAGATCATGGCTGATCTTCTCTCGGTCTCAAGTCCTCTTTCATGCCTAAATATTCATAGCACCCAACTTTCTGATAGGTCAAAATCCATCTAAAGCCTCTTTAAATACTTTCGTAGAACAGAGAAAGTAGGACATTACAGCACAGTACAGGCCCTTCCGTCCTCGATGTTGTGCTGATCTTTTATCCTGCTCTAAGATCAGACTCATCGACATACTTTCTTGCATTATCTTTCTTGTGCCTATCCAAGCATTTCTTGACTCGACTAACATTGCTGGCGGTGCATTCCACGCACCCAACACTCTCTGTGTAAAGAACCGAACTTTGACATCTCCCCGAAACCATCCTCCAATCACTTTAAAATTATGTACCCTCGTTCCGTCGTTAGAGAGATTCCTGCTGGGGGAAAAGGTATCTGGCTATTCACTCTGTAGATGCCACTCATCATCTTGTACACCTGTATCCAATCACCTCTCATCCTCCTTCACTCCATTGAGAAAGGCCCAAACTCCCTCAATCTTTCTTCATAAGATCTGATCTCCAGTCCAGTCAGCATCCTGGTAAGTTCCCTCTGCACCCTCTCTAAAACCTCCTCATCCTTCCTAGAATGAGGTGACCAGAACAGAACACAATATTCCAAGTATGGTCTAGACAAGGCGCTATAGAGCTGCAGCATAACCTTGCTGCTCTTAAACTCAATCACCTGCTAATCAAAACGAAAGTACTATATGCCTTCTTAACAACCCTATCACAATTTGGGTAGCAAATTTAAGGGATCTATGGACATGGACCCCAAGATCCATCTGTTCCTCCACACTGCCAATAATCCTGCCTTTAACCCTGTATTCTGCATTCACATTCGAGCTTGCAAAGAGAGTCACTTCACACTTTTCCAGGCTGAACTCTATTTGCCACTTCTCAGCCCAGTTCTGCATCCTGCGAATGCCCCATTGCTAACGACAACACCCCTCCACACTACATATCATTCCACAAACCTTCGCATCATCGACAAACTTACTAACCCACCCTTCCGCTTCTTCTTCAAAACCATTTATAAAAGTCACAACAAGCAGCGGTCCCATAATCGATCCCTGCAATACACCACTGGTCCCTTTCAGTTATCTAGCTCCCTTAACTCGCTATGTAAGAAAATTCCTGACAATCACGTTATTCTGTTTGAAGAAATCGGTCTCTACTTCTACACCATGACCTATTGATATGAACAAAAGAGGGAACACATGGGCTCAGGTAAGAGAGACTGGCCCTGTACTCAAGGCAGTATTAGACTGAGGATGGCATCAAGGAGCCTGAGCAAAATCGCAGAAATGAGAATCGATTGTGACCCTTCCACTGCTCGGAGTTATTCACAGCACAAGGGAAAGTATTTACTATCGGTGGGCATCAATCATCTCAGCCGTGGGGTATCTCTGTAGGAGATTCTCAGCGTATCTCCCTCTGCCCAGGCATCTGCAGTTGACCAGCGGGGAATTCCTGCAGTGTGGAAGCAGGCCATTCAGCCCATTGAGTTCTCAACAATCCGAAGTGGGGATTTTTACTGAAGACTATACAATGTTCAGAAAAAAAAATCAGCACTCAGATTCTGAAGCCATCTGGGTCCATGTGTGACAAGACGCAGACAACGTTAAAACTTGTGCTGTTAAAGTCTGGGTAACATTCACGTAACAGACAAAACGCATTTCCCTCGAAAAAAGAAAAAGCTCATTCAGTACCTCAATCTGGGTTCACAAGAATATGGACAAGTCATTCAGCCCAACAAAACTACTGGGCAAGAAAAGGGATAGCCCAATCAGTCCCTCCTGCCTATTCCATAGGAAGACAAGGAGACCGCTCACTCCCATGCATCATTTACATGGGATCAGAAAGAGACCATTTCAAATCTGGAGCCATTTACAAAGCTACAGGAAGTGGTCATTCAGCTTCTTCAGTCACTGACACAGGAAGAGGAAGGTGTCAGAGATGGTCCAATATCACAAACAAATGGTGCATTGGCTGCACAGATAGACTGCTCTAACTTGTTCCACATTGCTAGGTTACTCATAGTACGTATGTGTTATTTTAACATGGTTTTCTGGCAGTGGGAATGAAGACAACATTTTTACCCATTCACCAACGTGTTGCCTATTCCAAAAAGTTAGACCCATGATCTCTATGGAGGTCCGAAGATGGTCAGGAATGGCCAACTGTTTCAGAATGAAGGTATTGCAGCTGCTGACAATGTAGCATTCAGTGCAGGGTCACACAGCAACTGTACAGTAAAGTTCATTCAGAGTCTGTACTTCTCTGTCAATAGAGATGGGGCTCTGCACAGGCATGGAAACTACTGGGAAACAAGCATCCAATGAGAAGGATGGAATCTTCACCCTATTCAGTTGCTTGGGACATATAGAGTGTCCAACCATAACCATCAAGTTTCAACCTCTTTTTCCGTCACAGTGCTACATATTACACACAAGTTTCTTCACTTTCTCCTCATGGTAACATCATGCCAGGGTTTCAACTGGTGAAATCCCTTCGGACTGCATCGCTCACAAGATCATTATTTATAAAGCATTTCCAACCTGTACACAATACCCTAAATAGTCTCTAAACATAACAATAACATTGGGAAAGATACATTTACTCTGGTACTTTAATCATTTTGCAAGAAGTGCCACATATCATTTACTTCTTGCTGATTAAACATTCTGTCAGTCATTTATGAATAAGCACATCCAGGTCTGTTTCAACAACAGCACTTCCCAAACTCTCACTATTTAATGAACATAAATGTGAATGATGATATTTGTTGTTCCCATCTGAAGCATTTTATTACTTCTGATCCTTCTGATACCCCAAAGCCTTCACTCCAGATAAAAACACAACTCTCTTCATTGTCTCGATTACACAACTTTTAAGACATTCGCTGTATTCCACCCCTGCCTACCCATGGGATCTAACATTCTGTACTCACCTATATTCAACCATGACAACGTCTGCTGAAAATGCAAATACTCCATTCCCATTGATTCTCAATTGTCGATGTCACAACGCACAACCTCCACAAAATCCAACAGGTTTATCAAAGATCATTTCCCTTTCCTGAATCTAGATTGACTCGAGCAAATTATGTCATTATTTTCCAAGTGTCTTGTTGTCACATTCCTCACAAAAAGTTCCAATGTTTTTTTTTCTCACAGCTGATACCAAGCTAACTACAATTTAGTTTTCTGTTTGACCTCTCCGTCCTGTTTTATGTCCTTAGGTTTACAATAGCTGCTTTCCAGGCTGCAGGATCCTTTTCAGAATCAAACCAGCTTTGAAGAATAATCAGTAATTCTTTAATTTGCTCTACTGCCAACTCCTCACTACTCTGGGATGTAGCACATCTGATGCAGCCACATACCGACCTTCCATTCAATGAGATTTTCAAAGACATATCTTTTATTAATTCTTATTTCCTGCTGTTCCTCATTTTATTCAGTCACTCTTTTCCTCGTGATTCTTGAAGTTTGTTTCTGTACCTTCCTCAGGGAGATTGAGTCAATATATTGCTCTCAGCAGACAGGTGACTTCTGTCAGCCAGTGAATACATCGGAGGACTGCACTTCGGTGATGATGGATATGTCATTCACTCCTGCCTGGAATGTTCTAGAATTAATCCAGTTTAATTCATGGTGAGCATCAGAACAGTCCTGTCACTGGTGTGAGGCTAAATGGTACACTGAAGGAGGGGACACAGCTCAGTGACCACCTCAATTTTGAAGCAAACTGGTTTCATACGTTGCACCTAGTCCAGGAAAGACAAATATCCCGAGAAATCCTAGGGAAGATAGTGCACTGTCATGCTCCACCCCTATTTATAGAGCTTTCCTTCTGTGGAGTCTCATCTCCATTTGTTTACCATGGACTCGAACACTCTGTAAATGCAGTGAAAAGAGTGGGGTTACCAGATCCATCAGCTGACAATACAAACCTGAGATAAGCATCCACAAGAACTCCACTGATTTTCCAATGACAAGAACAAGTCAATTTCCCGCACGCATGGTGCACGTGTTCTGCGTTGAAAAGTATTTCCACTTCTGAGTTACTCTTCCTGGCTGAGAAAGTTGTTGCGTCCCCGCATAGTCCCACAGTAATAGTTTCTCTCTCCAAAAGAAGCAGTTGACAGTGTAACATTACCTTTCTCTGTATGTCAGCAACTAAAAGGGCAGCACCAGTATTGCCAATGAATTTGATCACACACTCAGTGAATAGAGATAGAGGGAACCTAACTCACTTTATACAGGGACATATCTAAATGGACGGGATATTCAGGAATATGGGAAATGGGGAAAGGTGAGAATAACTTGCCATTTTGTTTTCCTTTCAGTTCATCATCAGCAATCCCTTTGCTCACTTTTCATTTCTTTTCCTCTCTTTTTCTGGCCATTTCTCTGTCCATTCTATTTAAACCTGACTCCCACGTCTCTCTCCAACCCAACCATTCCTGATTCCAGGATAAATAATATTAATTCCCAGTTTGCTTTCAGTTGTGAAGCAGGGTAACTGGACTTAAACCGTTATCTGCGTTTCTCCTGACAAAGGCTGCCATACCTGGTTAGATTCTCCAACACTTTCAGTCGCCAGAGAGTTTTATTTTCGATCTCTAGCACCTACCATTCCTTGGTTTATTTCACCTTTAATGTTGTTGTTTTCCGGGATGCCTGCATCATGGGCAAAGGCAGCATTTGTTGTCCATCACTAATTGTACTTGACCACGCGGCCACTTGTCAAGACAAAATGGAGGCAACACTTTTATTGTGGATCTGATGTCACACTGAGTTCAGACTGGACAATAATGTAAAGTTTCTTCACCAAAGACTATCAGTCAAATAATAAAAATAAATCTTGACGGTTTCTGCTTTCCATGTGTGAAATTAGGTTTCATTCCAATTTTTGCCATTCGAACTTAAGCTCTGACATCAGCTGTGGTGGGATTTTAAACACTGCCTTGGACGCACAGCCCTTGTCTCTGAATTTACCATCTAGTTACATTATCACTCTGATACAGAGTCCTTATTGCCTAGTCTGTATTCCCTAGCCCGTGACAGAGAGAGATGGCGGGGAAATCAGTTTAACTACCAACAAGCAAAAGGATTTTGGCAAAAAAGAGAAAGGGAGATTGAGAGGCAATTTCATGTAAGATCACAGATTTCAGAATGCTGAAATGAAGACATTTCGACAGCATCCCGCAAGATGAGCCAGTATTCCCATGAATGATAGGTGAATGGGGATTTTGGTGTCAGTACAGATTTTTGAATGATCATTTTTTTCTGCAAACTTGTAACTGGGTGTGGGGTTAGCAGAGCCTTCGACTCATTGGGCTGAATCTAATAATAAATTATCTCAGTGCCATTTTCATTGAGTGTGACAGAGAGATTGTCTATACGAGGATGAGCTCGTTTCCTGGTGCTATCTTATGGAACTCACCTCATTCACTACCTACTCAATCTCATAGTGTTCCTCTCATTTAATGCCAGCCCGATTCTCCAACCCAACATGGCTGGAGATACTCACCACCACACTGATGCCCCTGGATATTCCGTGATAACTGCATTGGTGCCATTTTTCAAGTGTCAATGGGCACACGGTTGATCTTTCTCAGTTTGGAGCGACACTGTACAGTTGACCCCGCGCAAGGCAGACAAGGGGAACTAACACGACGAATTTCCATCTCTCTCTATCTCTCTCACTCTCTACATATGCACTTATTTTATATCCAATCACAATTAGTAATTCTGGCTATTTCACCTTGTCTCACTTTATTGTAGGAGAAAGTGAGGACTGCAGATGCTGGAGATCAGAGGTGAAAAATGTGTTGCTGGAAAAGCGCATCAGGTCAGACAGCATCAAATGACCTGGGGAATCGACGTTTCGGGCATGAGCCCTTCTTCAGGAATGTATTGTATTCAGCCAAACACCACTTGAAAACACTAGACCCGTTATGAAATACAATTTCGAGTAGAGAACGTTTTATCCTCCGCTGCTAACTTGACCATTATCTTCCCCTGTGAGGAACGATATAAAATACTGGTGTAAACTGACTGTCTGTCCCCAGTAGCCAGTTCCCCAGTCACACCCTCCAAATGTCCTCAATATACTTTCCTGACTTTCTTTCGACCAAAGAGCACACACATCTTGAACTCTTCTGATGTACATGGAAAAGCTCGTGCTGCTTGTTTTTACATGTCTTGCCAATTTGCCTACATCACATCTTTTCTTCCCTTTTCTTATCTTTCTATAATCATGCAGTCATATCGCGCACAAACACAATCTTTGGTCCAACTTGTCTATGCCAGCCAGGTTTTTCAAAGTAAAGTAGTCCCACCGGCTTGCATTTGGCCCAAATGCCTCAAAAGGGTTCCCATTCATATGTTTGTCAAAATGTATTTCAAATTTGCATCTGCCAGACTTGCATCTGTCAGTCTTCCTCTGACAGCTCATTCTATAAACACATCACCCTGTATGTAGAAAATGTTCCTTCTTCCTCCCTTTTAAATCTTCCCTCTTACACCATAAACGTATGCTCTCTCTCTCTGATTTGATTTTCCTATCCTGTCGAAAAGACCTTGGCTTTTCACCCTATCTATGCCTCCCCTGAATTTATAAATTTCTGTAATGTCACCGCTCAACCTCCTACTCTACATCTGATCCTATCTTCAAGAACAAGCATTTAAAGATAAGCACCGAAATTTGAAACAATATTAAAAATGACAGGAAAAAGAACTCAGCCTATACTTCCTACTGCTTTTTATTTATTTTTCTATGTTACAATACTAAGACAACATGAAAATCTTACTAGTGCCAATAACACATCAGGCACCTGAATTCCTTTGGTCTGGCGGCGGTGATAATCTCTACAGTGAAAATGTATCTCTGGCCAGATATTTATAATACTACAGGCTCCGCATCCTCCCTCCTGGCCTCCCTATGACCTTGTGTGGTTGTGTCTTTTTTATCTTGCATTCAATAGAGAGAACTCCTTTCCCCAAGTCACATCTTAATTTAAACTCATTTTGCATCATCTTCTCGTTCACCACTGCTGAAAGCCTGTTTATCTGTTGTCACGCCCTCTTTTCCCTTTCACCTTCCCCACACCTCGAGCAAGGTGCTAAAATGCCCAGTTTCCAATCCTTGTCAGTTCTGAAGAAGTGTCATACTGGACTTGAAACGCTAACTTTGATTATCTGTCTCTGTAGAGACTGCCAGACATGCTGAGTTTCTCCAGAAATGAATAGACACGTAACAAATTTTCAATTAAACCAATAAAATTGGATACTGGAAATAGAAATGCACAAATTGCTGTAGAAACAAGGACCCGAAAGATGAACTCGGCTTTCACTCCACAAGATGCAGCAAGACCTGCTTAGTTTCTTCAGCAATTTCTGTTTTGAACAAGTTCCAAAGTCGGGTGTCAAATATGCTCAAATGCCCTGTCCAGCACAGAGCACCGTACATTGGGAAGTGAACAAAAACGCAAAGTGCACAAGTTCATTGGCTCTGAAACAAGATAAGGCTGGCATCACCGACACGACCGAGGTCTTAATCATGGTCAGGGAGAAAAACAGAGGGAAAATCATTCACTTCAAACACAGCAGATGGTATTATGGGAAAGAAAACGATTCAGATGAATATGTTAAGGTATTTAAGTTATGTAACATATTGGAGGCGTGACATCAGGGAGGGACATTCAGCAGAATGAGAATATGATAATGCAATTGTTACCACATCAGAAACCATTTTAGGTCACTGTCTACAGGACCGATGGGTGAATGGGTCCCGGTTTGAACTAGGGGAGAGTCAGTTGAATTGCAGAATTTGCAGCTCACACTGGGTTATCATCTGATTGTGTAGATCACAGCAGCATCCGCAGCAGAATTGCATTCAATAACAATCCATAACTTTTCCCCCAGGATAATCCATCACTCTATCATTACCATCAAGCTGAGTGATGGTTCATTGACGGGTTTGTGTGAACATGCCAGAGTAAGGACCATGTGTATCTAAACATGATGACAACCCATTAAACCTAACACACTTGACTGGTTACATTCCAAACAGCAGAACTACAATCTATGCCCGGTAATACCCAAGCAAGACACTCAATTTTATCAAGTTGCTCTGAATTCTAAAAGGATAAAACCGGACAGAACACCCAGCAACAAGCTTGGTTTTCGAAGAGGGAACAGGAAACACAGTCCTTTTCAACGTACAGATGCTGTCTTCCTGGTGTTTGAGAGCTTGTGACATCAGTGACAGAGCTTTCCCACGGAGTGCACAGAAGCATCATGAAAGAAGCAGGGCATTACACACTTTGAGCCTTACCCGTTCTAGATCTTGGAGACAATCTCCTCAATACATTTTTCCCAACACTGTGTTCATATCCCTTAGTATGTTTAATCATCGGGATATAACAAATAAGAATTACTGTAGTCCATTCGGACAATCAAATTATTCCTCCGTTCAACATAGAGACAGTTCTCTAATAACACATGTTTATTAAACACGATTTGACTGCAAAATGATTGGTTGTGCACCTTTTTATAACAAAAGCTCCTATTCTCTGTTACATGATTTCAAACCTGACACCTGCTGAACATTAAATCCCAGCCTCAGAATTCTCTGTCTGCAAAATGCACCCTTAGTGTGTTTTCAGCTAAAACAGAAATGCAATTTGCTCTGCAAGCCTTGAACCTGAGCCTGAAACTGGGGATTCTAGTCTACATTTAGAAGGAAGTTTATTTAAACCGGAAAGAATCTTGAGGAGAGGAGGAATTCCCTTTTGGCATCACGTGGTCAGTCAGCTTATGAGTTTTCTGGTGAAGAGCTTAGTGAAAGATACAGTGCTGTAGTCATTGACTGTAGTGGAAAGTGTTACGGTTACTGCACTGTTTAATTACAATATATGACTTAAAGATTTACTTAGACTGTGCTAGTGTGTGTGCTGGGATAACCTCAGTTTTTGGTTATGACCGATAATTTAGCGGTTCGGCTTTTACACTCTTTTCCTCATAGCCTTGATTATTAATATTCACAGTTTTCTATAACATGGTGTTGCACAGGAACACTGCTACCGCTTTAATGGAGAACAACTTGAAATGATATCTGATCCTCTATCTTCACACCAAACTCCTGCACTCTCCCAATCTCGTTTGTGTCTTGAAATTCTTATTTATATACAGTGCCTTCGCTTTCATAGCCTGATCTGGGAGAGAATTCCCCAGGTTCACCAGTGTCTGAGTACAGATATTTAATCTCAACTCACTTCAGAGCGGCTTGTCTGTACCTAATACTATGGCCCCTTGTTTTAGACGTCCCAGACCGGGGAAATATCATCCCTGCTTTCAAACTGTCTCACCCTGTCAAGGTTTTACATGTTTTACTGAGATCTGCACTCATTTTCCTAAACCCCATGGAATGAAGCCCGAGTCGACTCAACTCTGCTCCCGCAACAAGCCAGTCATCCCAGAGATCAGTCTGGCCATCCTTCACTACTCTTCTGTCAATGACAGGTTTGTCCTTTATTAGGTGAGGAGATCAAAACTGCACACAATACTGCACAGTGTTCGAAATGGGGTCTCACCAATGGCCTGTACAGCTGCAATAAGACAACTTTATTCCTGGACTCAAATCCTCCTGAAATGAATTTCAACACAGCATTTATGTTCCTAACTGCTTTCTGTTCCTGCAATGTTGCTTTCAGTGACTGGTGTACAGGGAGATCCAGATCCGTTTCAATGCGACAGCTCCCCACTTGGTGGTCTGTGTACACTGATCATTATATCAATGGCATTCCCATTATTGACTTCTGGTTTCAGAACTTACTGCCCTGCATGGAGCTCAGAGGTCTGCACAGAAGCAAAGAAAAATGCAATATAATTTCCTTTATGGATCACTATTTTTCAACCAACCCCTTTTCAAATGTTAGGCTGCCGTTCTGTCTTTGCCACCATCGTGCAAATTGTGACATCTACACGCATCTGCCACATCTTTGCCCATTCACTCAAGTTGTCTCAATCAACTTGGAGAGGTTTTACATCCGGATCTCCCACTCACAATCAGTGTCATCAGCAGATTTGAAAATATTGCGTTTGATTCCGTCGACCAAAGGTTTGGTGTGTATTCGGAAAGCTGGGAGCCAAGCTCGATTCCTGCTATATCACCCAAACCTTCCAATGGAACAAAACATTATTGTATTCCTTTTCGGTGCTTCCTGTCATCTCTCCCGTTCAAAAACCATGTCCACATATTTGCCGCCATCCCATAATATTACAATTTGTATGGTAGCCTTGAGGCTTTATCAGTAATCCTTTTGAAAATCTAATCGTTTTGCATTGATTGCTTCTCCATAATTTTGCCAAAATCACTTTCTCAAATATGACTCCCTTTTGATATATTTCCCTCTGATGACTTTTTCTCTGGTCGGTAATGTCAGTCCCGATTCTTTGTCTAAAATATTTATTTGCTAATTTCATTCTATTCACTTTTTTCTCACCACATTAAAGTTTCCTCGCCTTGCTGCGAATATTTCTTTTTCATTTTGTTTTCTTCTGTGAAGACATAACATTTGTACATGTTCCATAGTTCTACCTTGTCCCTGTTCTCTATTCTCCATTCTCTGGTTTCGATTTGTAAGGAAGCCGCACATTATTTCCCTTATTTTTGCCAGTGAAATACTTTTAGAATCTATTACAAGTACACTTTTATAACCCTAGTTCAAAATTCTTCAAATTCATCAATTCCTGTGTTATGCTACTCAATGATTAACGTTCCACAGCCAAACAATCGCAGAAACACTGACTCTGTACAGTCATAAATGAATGACGATCTACATTAGTCCCACTTTCCTATATTACTTTCCATAACCATGTATGTTATGGCACTTCAAGGGCACCACCATGTACGTATTAACGGTTGTGAGTTTACCTGTGCGAACTGCCCTCTCATGAAGTGCACTAACACTCTCTGGGTGAAACCCAATCCTGAAATCCTCACTCAATCTCAAACCCTTTTATTTAACAGGGTACCCCCTTGTCATTGGCTCTTTGATTGAAAGGAACAGCTGCTGTCTACCCAACCTGTCCATGCACCTGGTAATCTTATCCTCCTCAATCACGTCCCCCTCAGCCTTATCTGCTACAAAGTAAACAACCCTTTCCAGGGGACATCCTGATGAATTTACTCTGCCCCCCCACCCCCCACCCCCCTTCAGTGCAATCGGATCCTTCCTGTATTGTGGCTCTCAGAAGTGAACACCGTATTCCATCTTGGCCTAACCAAACTTCCGCAGAGCTCATATAATCCATGCCTCGATGAACAAAGGTTATGTTTATGGTCGCCTATGCTTTCTCAATTTGTGCATTGACCAGTTTCATCACATTGAGGAAATGTGTGGAGAAGCACCGTTTGCGCTTACTAGTGTGCTGCCATTCATTGAGTACTCCCCATCTGGTTCCTTCTTCCAAAGTGTATCACCACATATTTATCAGGGTTACATTGCCATTGATCCACCCATCTGACGATTCCATCTGTATCTTCCTGTAACATAAGGCCATCCTCCTCACAGCCAAACACCTGGCCAATCATTGCGTCAAACGCCAACTGATTTATCACACTCACCCCACCCCCTCCATATTCACAGCTGCATCATTTAAGAATACCACAAATAATAAGGTTAAAAATCACACAACGCCAGGTTATAATACAACAGTTTCATTCGGTGGCACTAGCTTTCGGAGTGCTACTTCTTCATCACGTGATTATGCTCTTCGAAAGGTCGTGCATCCACATAAACCTGTTGGACTATCATCTAGTGTTCTGTAACTTTTAATTTTGCCCAAACTAGTCCAACATTGGTGCCTCTAAATCACAAATAAGAAGGGACACAGCACTGATCCCAGTGGTACACGATTGGACACTGGTCTCCTTTCAAGCAAACAGCCTTCTACCAGCAGACCTTCTGTCTCCTATCATTAAGTTGAGTTGGATGCACCTTGTCAAGCCACTATTGAGTCCTAACTGTTCCCTGGTTATTCTGTTCCGCTGGACAAACTTGTAGTTTATGTGGGGATTCTCCTTAATCTTGCCCTGCCAGCAGGTTTCCATCCTGCTGTGTTAGTCAATCCCGTTAAAGCGGAGAATTGCCTTCTTATTGCAATCTGCAATTGTCTATCCTTTATCCTGCTATTCATTGCCTTAAATGTAGACTAGACAGCCAGAGAACCATCCTATTTATTTCCACTTTGTCATATGTTTAGTGATTTTTCTAAATTTCACTGCGATCACCGATCATTCTTTGCAACTTTGGAGGCCTCAGGCCGAGTTTCCACATGAGGCAATCTCGCCATCTGAGGTATGAATCTGGAGAATGTCCATTGCGCATCCTTTGTGGTCAGCACATTCTTGCTTAAATTGGGTCACCAACACTTTACACAATACTCCAGGTACAGTATCATTAACAAACTCTGAAACTGCTTCAACATGACCTTCCACCTAAGTTCTGATTCTCTTAAATGAAGGCGAGCCTGACTTTAACTTTCCTCTTACATATGTTCCTCCAATTACCATTCACATTACTTTATTTAAGAACACACTGCATGAGTTCTTATAAAAAGCCTTTTGAAAATCGAAATATGCCATTTCTGTGTTGGAATAAACAAGTTCAAATCATTCTGAAGTTTGACAAGTATGATGACTCTGTCAGAAATGCATACTGATTCTCTCCAATGTCGCTGTTAATTTCTAAATATCCAGTATCAGATCCTATATGATAGATTACAACAGTTTCCTCACAGATGTCAAGTTAATTGGTCTGCAGTTCTCCACACTATCTCTTCTTCCCTTTGCAGATGCTTGAATCCCTTCCATTCATCTACAATGCTTGGAACACATTGACTAACTTCGATTTATCTACAATGGCATCCAGCCTCTGCAGAATGTACATGAAAATAAAACAGCCATCAACAACACAATTCATGCGTGCATTGCTGATTTATTTCTAATATTTTGATACGAAGTACAACTGGCTCATCAGATTTAGCAATGCTCAATCCAGCTACAAAAGTACCATACTAGTCTTCAACTACTACCTTGTTAAGGATATGAATTGACTTTATCTCTTTAGTTCCACAATTTCCATGTGATCTCTTGGCATTTCTCACGATTTTCTGGATCTTCCTCCATGAAGACAGAAGCAAAGTAACTGGTTATTTTCTTGGCCAGTTCCGTGTTCTCCACAATAACTTCACCTCTACTGATTACAAAATTCCACATTTGATCTTGCTTTTATTTTGCTTTCTTTGAAATACAGATTGTAGATTTATGTAGTCTTCGTGTTCTTCTTTCACAGAATCCTGAAATGCCAAGAGTGTAGAAAAGGCCCTTGGGCCCAACAGGTCCATGCCACCCCTCTGAAGAGTGACCACCCAGACCCATTCCCCTCTGATTCTAACATTTTCCCGACTAATGCACCTAATCTATACATCCCTGAACACTATGAGCAATTAAGCATGGCCAATTCACCTAACCTCAAAATCTTTGGACTGTGGGAGGACACTGGAGCGCCCGGAGGAAACCCACGCAGACAGGGAGAGAATATACACACTCCACACAAACAAATCTTTGAGAATTCTCCGTTTTCCACAATACCTGGAATCCTTCTTAGGTCACTTCCTATGATTGATGTAATGTTTAATTTATTATGTTAACCATAATTAGGTCACTTGCCCTTTCTTCGGTGATTGTACCTTAAAGAAATAGACGTATTGTTCAGTCATTGCAGTATTTCTGTGTATCTCCTGGTCCTGACCAGGTGTATCCAAGAACACGGCAAGAGGCGAGAGAAGATATTGCGGGGGCCCTGGCTGATTATTTTGCATCATCGCTAGCCACAGCTGAGGTCTCGGAAGACTGGAGGGTCGTGAACGTTGTGCCCTTATTCAAGAAAGGCTGCGAAGTAGAAATTGGGAACTATAGATCAGTTAGCTTAACAACTGTGATTTGTAAGTTACTTGAGAAAGTTCTGAGAGATAACATACACATGCATTTGAAAAGACACGGTTTGATAAGGAGTAGTCAGCACTTTGGTAGGACACAGAGGCTAATACTGGGAGGATGCTTGTTGGACTTGACGCCTGCGGTTCGTGGAGTGCTTCGGCAGTCGGTGCTGGGCCTATGACTGTTTGTTATCTATATCAAGGATTTGGATGAGAATGTACAAGGCATGATTAATAATTAGGCTGATGCCAATAAAATAGGCAGTACTGTGAGAAGTGAGAAAGGTTATTAGAAATTACAGCAGGACCTCTATCAGCTGGTGAAGTGGGCCGAGAAATGGCAAGTGGAATTTAATATCGATATATGCTGGGTGTTGCATTTTGGAAAGTCATATTCAGGTTGCAGCTTCGTGGCGAATATTAGACCCTGAAGGTGTGTAGTGGAACAGAGAGATCTTGGAGCTCAGGCCCGTGGTTCTCTAAAAGTGGTCGCAAGTAGACAGGGCAGTAAAAAAAGCTTTTGGCACACTGGCCTTCATCAGTCATGGCATTGAGTATAGAAGTTGGCGAATTAGATTGCAGTTGTACAGGACACTGGTGACGCTGCACTTCGAGTATTGTGTTCGGTTTTGTTCACTTTGCCATAGGAAGGATGTGATTAAACTGGAAAGAGGACAGAAGAAAGTTATAAGGATGTTGCCCGTTCTCAACAGTCTGAGTTGTAGGGAGAGTTTGGACAGGCCAAGACATTTTCCTTTGAGTGTAAGAAACTGAGGGGAAATCGTATAGAAATCTTTAAGATCATGAGAATAAGGAGAATGCACTCATTCTTGTTCCCAGTGTTGGGAATCAAGGACGAGAAGGCATCAGGTTAGAGGTGAAAGAATAAAAGGGATCCTGAGGAGCAACATTTTTATGCAGAGGATGGTACACATATAGAATTAGCAGCCAGCAGTTTGGTTGAGGCACGTACATTAACAACATTCAAAAGGCGTTTGGACAAATACGTGTATAGGAAAAAATTAGAAGAATATGGGGCAAGGGCAGGGACATGGAATTAGCAGGAGGGACATTTTGGTCAGGACAGATCACTTTGATCCAAAGAGCCTGTATCCAAGCTGCAAGACTCCATGTTCTATGACTGTAACAACCATTGAATGTCTATCACTTCATGCTCAAACATTCTATATTGTATGCAGGTGCCGTGTAAGATACATATTAACGTCACTATGCCTCAGACAAAGGTTATTAATGAGTCCTTCTGACCACTCAACAAGTCCAAAATAACCTGCTCTCTTGTTTGAGTCACAACATACTCTCCAAACTACCTGTTATACGCTTATGGAATTTATTTTTAACAACTTTAGCAGTCACTTGGTTAACGCAGTTCAGGTGCACTTTGAGATCATCCAGTAATACTGCAGCATCCACAATATTTGCATTTCTAATTTCCAGAGCATATAATGCACAGACTTTGCATGAGAACATTGGTTTCGATACATAATACAACAACGTTTATTTCTCTTTGCTATTTACAAGATCCACCCAGACTGATTCTGTGGAATCTGGAATCTGAGGGACAGTGTCTACGGCAATATTAGTTATAGACTCGGACAAGACATTCGGGGAGGCTCACCTCGACGCTGACATGATCTGAAGAAATGACTGTCATCACAGGACAAGCACCAATATCCTCCCAGCTCTCTCAGGTTAAGTGTCACCTTACTCTGTTTGCTCACTCACACTCACTATCTGTTCTACCACTTAGCCCAGAACAAGGCTGACACTCTATCTCCAAATATGGCTCACCCACTACCACTCTCACTATTGAATTCAGCAACCACCTGCCCCCCGCAAACCCCACCCCCCCCCCCCCCCCCCACCCCGGGCACTCTCTCTCTCTCTCCCTCCACCATACCCCCAACACTAATAACACTGCATGGATATAGGACTGCGGACTGACTCCCTCTGGACACCTCACCATTCTCCCTCCCCCTCCACCTATACCTGCACTAACAGCAGGGCCACACACTCCCACCTTCACTCCCTCCCTGTCTTTCTCCTATTCCAGGAGAAACGGTCTGTAATAGTAGAGAAAGGGCCAAGCCAGATGGTGAAGCACCCGATATCTAATCCCTCCTCCACCCCACCCAGCCGGCATGTGGGGAGGACCCTGGTATGAGCCGGAGAGGAACAGTACAGGTCGAATGGAAATTCTGTGACATTAATGTCCCTCCAACTGAGTAATAAACATTGTTCAGTGAAGGGCAATTCGCACTTTAACCACTCTGTGTGTTCCCATAATTTTCACCCTCGCAAAAGAACAAATATCTCATTGCAGAGAGATGCAGTCACAAAAATACTCAAGAGACATGTGGAACCACGCCAATATACTGACACTCACAGTACATATATGGAGATGAGCCCGCGCACATGTAGTGGCATACAGTCACACACAAATAGACACAAACACAGACAAAACGCGCAGGCTAATTCAGAATTAAACTGGTGTCAGTACATAAATACAAAGATACACAAACACATGAACGAACACACACAAGCACACACAAGACACAGAGACACAGACACTAATGCTTATAAGACAGAGATAGATAAGTTTTGGATGAAAAAAGGTGCCAAGGGTTACAGACAGAGGTCAGCAGAATGATGTTGAGAAAACTCTAAGCCGTTACGAAATGGCATTCAGACACGATGGGTCGAATAGCCGAATTCAGCGTTTATAATGCTCGTTGGGTGTCATGCTATCAGTTATTATCTTCCTGTTTGAAAAGAGGCAGTGGTACTATTGGACTGGTTTACAGGGCTGAATGGTTTATGTCTATACCTAAATATTCTGTCCTTGTATTGCAAAAGAAGTGGCGCTTTAATGTTAGGTTAACACAGTTTAAAATAACGGGTCCAACACTGTAAAAAGGACGCCACTTTCACTTTAGTATTGTACTATCTGTAGGGTCCTCATCCTCAGGGAGCAGTGAAGACTCAGATTTTGAAGATATTCAAGGCTGAGCTTGACTGATCTTTGCTGGACAGGAGAGTCAGTGGTTATTGGGAACAGACAGGAGACGGATGGTCAGACACACTCCGATCAGCCATGAGCATTCTGAATAGTGCCACCAAATAGCCAACTGCTGTCCCTACCCCATGTGTATCTCAATCCACACTCGATGCTGTTACAGGAATATACTGCTGCCCCTACCCATGTATTGTGCACTCCATTCATCCCTTGAAGATGTGATAGAGACAGAGGAACACCTAATTCAGCCAGTCATTATCGTGACCATGAGATGGGAGGAGACCATTCTGCCTCTTTAACAAGTTACAGAGGAAAATAGAACGAACCATTTGAGCTCATTGAGTACATTCTACTACACAGGAGGCCATTTATACTGCCTGAGCTATTATTTAAGAAGCTTTTGCTTGCAGGGAATAGAAAGTAGTGATAAGTGCTTACTTTCACATGACAAAGCTGTAGCTGGTGGAGTGCCTCAGAGATCACTATGGGATCATCAACGATCAATATCTCTATCAACGATCTGGAGGAAGGGATTGAATATACCAAAGCTCAATTAGCTTAACACCAAGATGGTCATTCAGCATGTCATCAAATGGAGGTCGTGTGTCATCAATATGATATAGGCAAAAGGAGATTAGTGAGCAAACCTTCAGCAGATATAACATAATTTGAGGAGTCTATTTTGGGTGGAAGGATAAAATAATGATAAACAATTTAAGTAGAGAGATTGCAGTGCTCTGTGATACAGGCGGTTTTCATGATTCTGGTACATGAATCATATGTAGCTTGTCTGCACTTGGAGCAAGTGATTTGGAAGCTAAGTGGAATGATTGCGTTTCTGGAAAAGGGTACCAGGTTATATCAGGAATGTTTTACTGCATCTATGCAGGGTAAAATTGAGGAGTTCAGATGCTGGAGATCAGAGTCGACCATTGTAGAGCTGGAAGAGCACAGCCAATCAGGCAGCATCCGAGGAGCAGGAGAATTGGCGTTACGGGTGTAAGTCCTTCATCAGGAATGTGCCTGAAACATCGTGTCTCCTACTCTTCGGTTGCTGCCTGACCAGTTGTGCTTTCCAGCATTAAATCTTTCGAGTCTACATCTGTACAGGGCGTTGCTAAGACCACATATGACACATTATGTGTAGTTTTGATCCCTTACACTAAAACAAAAATGTTTTGGAAGCTTATCAACAATGTTTTGTTCACACATTTCTGGAATGCAAGCCTTTCGTTCCGAAACATTAACAGTTTTGGACTTAGATGAGAAATCCTTTTGTAGCATACATGATTTTGAGAAAACATCAGCTGGATATATATTTTCTCTTCTCAGGGAGACTAAAACTATGGAATGAATTTTAAGAATAAAATGCATTGATTTTAGCACAGATATTATGAAAACATCAAACGATATTTTAAAATTAAGGATAAACATTCCAACATATCATCAAATTATAAAGCAGGAATTTTCTTTTTTGCTAATGAATGGCACTGTGTATAACAACAGCAATACCGCTCTTGCATATATTCCATTATGATCCATTCTAGAGAACGTTCACGATGAGCGCACATGGTCCAGTTTGGTGTTCAGATGACATTATTGCATGTTTCAACACAGAGAAGGAGAACAATGTTCTCTGCCTGAGAAGCTGCAATCGATTGATCCCTCCCTCTTATTTGTTCCACCTGACAACAGAAAATCCCTGATTCACCTCTACCTCATGAGTCGTGGAGAATTCCTGATGAAAGATTAATTGGACTCACTCTACCGTCTGAAGCAAAGTGAGTTCAGCTAGAATGTGTTGCTGGAAAAGCGCAGCAGGTCCTGCAGCATCCAAGGAGCGGGAGAATCGACGTTTCGGGCATGAGTCCTTTCCCCATGCCTGAAGAAGGGCTCATGCCAGAAACGTCGATTCTCCTGCTCCTTGGACGCTGCCTGACCTGCTGCGCTTTTCCAGCAACACATTTTCACCTCTGATCTTTAGCATTTGTGGTCCTCACTTTCTCATAGGAGTTCAGCTAAATCCAAAGATTCCGGGGCGAGATCGCATTACAAGCAGCTTGTCTGAGCGGAATAACTTCAGAAAACAGAATAAAATTCGGGACAATCTATCATCTATCCATTTGTTATGAGTTCAATTATTATGAAACTCTGGAAAGCTTTCATTTTTCTGTTTTGTCTTAAGATGTGAGTGAGTGTGTATATATATGTGTGTGTGTGTTTCACATTTTTCGATAAGATGAGCCAGACTGACACTTGTATAATTAGCCATATCATTAAACTTTGAAATTTGCTGGAACCAGTGGAGCAGTGAGACTCCATAAGGGAACAGTGAGCTGCAACATTGGTTGGAGCTCGAATGAGAAATTCTACAAGGGCTGCTCAAGTGGGAATTTCCTTCCCCAGATATTTGTGGTGCCTGGATGTTTGCATTTATTCAAAGTTAAGTCTGCTAAATATTTGATAGACAAGTGAATGTAGGAAGATGGTGCGTGAACAGAAGAAGTACTGCTGAGACCCCAACCAGATCAGCTAAGATCCTAGTGCGTGACTGAGCAAAGACAAAGTGTCTAATGACCCACTCCTGCTACTCAGTCCTATGTTTTCATATTCCATTCAGCCTGCACAGATCCTGCACAGGAACAGCTGGAGTCCACTTGGTCCAAATATCTGGTCCACAGTAATAGAGGATCTCCTTCTATCCCTCACAACTGTCACACACAGTTTGGTATGGGTTGAAAAATGTTAATTCAAAACCCAGTCTGGATTCAAAATACGCCTCTGGTCTCTTAAAAGAGTGTCTCCTCTCTGCAACTTGTGTTTCATTTGTTGGTCATGGTGCAGACCCAGAATCACTGTGAATACAGTCCCCATACCTCACCCAGAGATGAATCATCAAATGCTTTTCTCTCTCTAACTGCAACATCCAATAACGGAATGTTCAGGAAAATTACAACCAATAACTTTCTAACTACAGAATATTGCAACATGAGGAACAGGATTAGATGGTAATTCGGATGATCAGGCCTGCCGTGCCATTGTATAACATTATGGCTGATCCAATGTTGGCATCAACTCTGCTTTAGTTCCCAATTTTTCACATCCCATACTCTATGACAGGTAAAGAAAAACATCTACCACCTCTGCAAATAATTTCAGTGATCTAGCTTCCCAAACTCTCTAGACCAGATAATTCCTGACATTCACCATCCTCTGTGAAAATGTTACACTCCCCAACCATACACAATAACCTATTGGCATGTTCAAAAGAGGTGAACACCGCAGCTCATGTAAGAGTGACAGACCCTGATATCAAGGCCAGTGTTGACACAGGATTGTATCAAGAAACGCTGCCTGTATTAATTTAATAGGAATCAGCCACAAACTCTCCACTGTTTGGGGTCAGCCATCGCACAGAGGAAGACGTTTGTGGTTGGTGGACGTCAATCTTCTTAGTCCCGGGACATCGCTACAGAAGATCCTCGGGGTAGATTCCTCGGCAGAATCATCTTCAGCAGCTTCATCAATGTCCTTCCCCATCATAATATCAGGGGATGGTCATTGAAGATCACACAATGTTCAGAACATTTACCTCCCTCAGCTCCTGAAGCAGTTTGTGTCCATGTGCAGCTAGACCTGGACTGCATTCAGGCATGTGGCGTTAATATGTTGATAACATTCATGTAACAGCACGGCCGGACATTACACATTTCCACAGCTAAAAGCAGAGCTCATTCAGTCTCTCAAGCTGGTTACAGACGAATATGAGCAAGCATTCAGCCCATCGAATCTACTGAACAAGAAGTGAGACAGCCCCTTCAATCCTTCTGCCTGGTACACAGGAAGTGGAGGGGACTGGTCAGCCCATCAAACTGTTAAACAGGGTGACGTGGAGCCCAAACAGTCTCCCAAAACTGTTCCACGGGACGAGGACGAGGCCATTGAGCCTACCAAAGGGTTATACAGGAACAGGAAAATGTTACTGATGCTCCAACATGACAAATCGCAGGTACAGATCCTGCACTGATAGAGGCACATTGCCTGTGGAACATGTGCTACTTTAACGTGGATTGCTGGCAGTGAGGAGGGAAGCCAGATGATTGCTGTCTCGTCTTAAGGAGACAACTGCCATCTCCGAGAACACAGACCCATGTTTTCCATGAGGATCAGAAACTGGTGGGAATAGTTAATTGTTTTAGAATGAAGGTATTGTGGTTGATGTTAGTATTGTGAATAACATGACATTCAGTGCAGGATCACATACCAAATGCACTGTATTAAAATGTGGAGTTCAAATTCAAAGTCTGGATTTTCTGCTCTCTCATTAATATGGGGAGTGGGGGCGGATGGGAGGAATGTTCTGAGAGATACGAAAAGTATCAAGTATCTCATAACCTGAGTAAACAAAATCCATGGGATTTCTCACCGTATCAGTGCCTGTTTAGAACATTATATGTGATTGTCCATCCCCCTGAAGCTTCAATGCAATCCCATCTTATTATTTCACAGTGCGACAGATTAATGTTCACTCACTCCTCGTGGTATCATCATCCCTGCGATTAGTTTAGTGGAATCCCTTTTCACTCACTCTGTCGTAAGGAGATCGTTCCTTATAAAAGAGAGAAAATCTGTGCACAATACCCAAAACCCTGCCTCAACAACACTCTCAGGATGATCACAATAATTACTTTCCCTCACTTCGCCGCCTTCATTTCTTTCTTATGGTATATATATTTTAAAAATCCTTCTCTATATACTGCCACTGATGCGGAATTTACTTACCTCGCATTCTCGGGGAGAGACTCAATGAGATGGAATATACCTAAAATAAGGAGCAGTCACCTACCTGATGGAAATGAGCTGCAGGGATATGGGAAACAGGAAGCAGAAGGAAGCTATCTTTACTTTTGTTCTTTTTCGCCAGGTATATGAAGCCCTGGTCAGACCAGCGTGCTATCCCTATCCTGAACTGACCGGCTGGTTCACCTGTTCCACAGAACACGAAAGAGTGGGTTTGCAGTTACTCGGAGACCTGAGCAACGAAGGAAACCCCATTGCCTTCTCTAAAGGACACGAGGCAAGCAGATGGGCTTCTGTTTATTACAAATGATGATGGTTTATTTTAAATTCCATTTACTTGCTTCATCAAACATCAATAGATTCTCGTTCTGTGCGTCTAGATTAAGAGTCAATGACTCGAGCACCATGCACTATTTTCGTGCCTGACAGATTCTATGGAGAGAACAAGTTAAACATCTCAAGTGCAATTATATTGTCATGGACATGTCGTTAGAAGGGATTGGAAAAAGATGGATCCGGATTTCATGGTGACACAAATTCAGAAGTTTATTCAGATGTTGCATGAAGCTGACGAGTAGACTGGAACATCATAATGATGGTACTGGGCAGGATTGGTGAGTGGGGAGGTTATGGAAATGTAGATCTGTGCAGGGCTAGAAGGTTTATGGATTTGAGAACAGTCTGGTTCCTTCTCGCGTTTCAGTGAGCAATTTATAAATAGTAATTTGCTTCATAGAATTTATCGGGAAAGGAATTTTTGATTGGGAGTGAAGACACTGACTTCCCCCATTCCAAAATTTACCTAAGATGAGCAGAAACACAGTTCAACTCGGTTTAATAGACAAAGAGAATGACTTACGAGGAACACCAACTATAGCGAGGAATGGATAGTAACCACCTTGAATAATCCAAAGGATATCTGTGATCCGTGCTGCTACTGATATCCAAGGCTGAGAAAGGAAGTAAAGACCCCAGGATAAACTCCTGTCCATTGTTGGAACATTCCAGTCTAATGTTCTCAGATTCTGATCTGTTATTGGAACATTCCAGTCAAATGTTCTCAGATTCTGATCCATTGTTGAAACATTCCAGTCCATTGTTCTCAGATTCTGATCTCTCCTTCCCCTCTCTCTGGAGATGCTGATCCTTGTTAGTGCTGATGCTCCTGCTCATACTATGGTTTAGCATATCGAACCCAGTCCTTATTAAAAGAAGAGGCTAATCCTCCAGTGACACAGTTAGGATCCACAGAGGCTGATATTAATCACACTCGCTAAACAAATAGCTCCGGTTAACCCCTTTCTATTCAATGCAGTTATTATTACATTTCAAAATAACGCATAAAAGTTACACATTCGGAATGTGACATGTGAGGGTGACTAAGCAGAGGAATGTTGGAGATGGCAGATTGATTGTGTGTTATCATTCAATCTGAATTGGATCTGGGAGTAATGACAGAGGATTGTCAGAATATAAATGAGTTTCTCTGTTTATAATTGGAAACATACAGCCTGCAGCTAGTGATCAGTCATTACAATATAAATAAAGCATTGACAGAACGTTTATACTCGATAATCTGACAGGAAAATATGCCTAAGACAACATGGATAACAGACAAACGGCATGGATGTGTTAACAGAGAATTGTCCCTGATAAATGTAATTCAGATTGTTACTCCAGGATCAGAGAGGGCAGGTGAGGGTCATGCTGTTGATTTATTAATGACAATCAACTGTGATGAAGTTCCACTTACTGCACTTGAATTACAATGTGATCATGGCATTGGGGTGGAGACAGAAAGCAGGCAGAATTGAGGGACATGGCTGCTGAGACGAGAGTTAGGGAACATGATATTGCCCAGTTATCAATTTTAGAAAGTTTTTCTTTATAAAACATGTGAAGATCAGGTTCGAGTATAAATCTACAATGAGGACTGAGGAAAGCCAATATTACTAAAGACAATAAGACCAGAAGACATCGGAGTAGAAACCAGGCCATTCAGCCCATCCAGACTGCTCCAACATTCAATCAAAGCTGATGAATTTCTCAAATACATTCGCCACATAATCCTTGGTCCTCTTTACAATCCGACACAGGCTTAAACATACTCAATGACCTGGCCTTCACAGCCTTCTGTAGCAATGAATTCCATAGACTCACAATGCTCTGGCTGAAGAAGTTACTCGTTATCTGTTCTAAAAGGTCTTTGCTGTGGTGTATGTATGAGCCTCGGATCCTAGTCTTTCCTACCATTGGACACATTTTCCCAAACTCCACTCTGTCCAAGTCATTCAGTATTCTGTAAGTTTGAATTAGATCCTCCCCATCCTTCTAAAATCCATCGAGTATAGACCCAGAGCCCTCAAATGTTCCTCATATGTTAAGTTTTTCATTCCTGTGGCCATTCCAGTGAACGTTTTCTAAACATTCCAAGGCCACTACATATCTGCTGAGATATAGGGCCCAAAGCTGCAACCAATAATCTAAATGTGGCCTGACCAAAGCTTTTTAGTTCCTTAGAAATACATCACTGCTTTTATATTCAATTCCTCTCGAAATAAATCCCTTCATTGTATTTGTCTTTGTAACTACTGATTAAACTTGCAAGTTTACCTTGAGAGATGCCTGGACTAGGATTGTCAAGTCTCTTTGCACTTCAGACTTCTGAATTTACTTCCCATTTAGAAAGTAGTCCATGCCCCTATTCTTCATACCAAAGTGCATGACCTCATACTAGCCCATGTTTTACTCATCTGCTACTTCTTCGCCCATCTCCTAACCTGTCCAAATCCTTCGGCAGCTTATCTGCCTCCTGCGTGCTACCTGTACCTCTACATATCTTTGTAATGTCTGCAAACGTCGCCAGAATGCCCTCCGTTCTGTCATCTAGATCATTAAAGTACAAAGTGAAAAGTTGCCCCAACACTGAGTTTTGCAGAACACATTTTGTCACCAGCTGCCATCCTGAGATGGACCATTCTATCCCTACTACCTGCTTTTTGCCGAACAGTCACGCTTTTATCCCATGCTAGCACATTACCTATGTCACCATGTGCCCTTATCTTAACCAATAGTCTTATGTGTGCAACTTGTCAAAGGCCTTCTTGAGCTCCGGGTAATAACAGCCATTGGCCCTCCTCGGCCTAAGCTGCTCGTTACTTTCTCGAAAAGGCCTAACAGATGTGTCAGGTATGACCTCCCCTTGATGAAACCATGCAGACTTTGACCTATTTTGCCATACACCTCCAAATATTCAGAAATCTGAATCGGTTCCAGGATCTTACCACGACTGAGGTTAGGCTATTTGGTCTGTAATTTTCCGTCCCCTGCCTTATTCCCTTTTTAAATAGGGATTTTACATTAGCTCTATTCCAGTTCTGTAGCGATTCTAATGATTCCTGAAAGATCATCACCAACGCCCCCACTACCTGTGAGCTTTCTCCATTAGAACTCTGTGGTGTAGTCCTTCTGGTCCAGGTGAGTTATCCATCATCAGCCCAGTTAGCTTTTCTACCCTGTTTGCCTTGGCAATGTGTGACATACTGAGCTTTGCCCCGTCACACTCTTGAATTTTTGGAAAATTATTTGTGTCCTCAGCCATTTCGTTGTTCCCACCGACTGTCTCTCCTATGCTATTTTCCAGCAGCCCAATGTCCATTTTTGTCTTGCCTTTGCACGTATATATCTAAAGAAGATCTTACTACTTTTCTTGATTTAACTGGCAAGCTTCCCCTCATATTTAATCTCCTCCCTCCATCTTTATTATATGTTGTCCTCTGTTGGTCTTTGTGAGCTTCCAAATTGTCTGGTTTTCCTCTGCCCTTCATCACATTATACGCTTGCTGTTTTGCTTTTATTCTGTCCCTGACACCTACACAAACACCTGTTGAAAGAGCGGCGCTCCCAATGCTAGTGTGCTTCCAGTTAAACTTGTTGGACTATAACCTGGTGTTGTGTGATTTTTAACCTAGTCAGCCATGGTTGCTTCATCCTCCCCTGTACCATGCTTATTTTTTCTCTCTGGAAGAAACTCTGTTGTGTCTTCTGAATTACTCCCAGATACTGCTGCCATTGCTCTTCCACTGTTTTTCATGCAAGCCCCTCTCCCAGTCAATTCTACCCAGCTCATCCCACATGCCTCTGTAGTTACCTTTATACAGCTGAAATACCATTACCTCTGATTCTATATTCCCCCTCTCAAATCGCAGAATAATTTCAATCATATTAAGATCACTGCTTCCTTCGTGTTCCTTCACCTAAAGCTCTCTTAAATAGTCTGCATCTTTGCACAGCACTACATCCAGTAATGCCTGTTCCTGTGGCTGTATGATGGTCTGAATTGCCTCCGTCTGTGGGCTCCACCACAAGCTGCTCCAAAAAGCCCTATCGAAGATATTCCACAAATGATATTTCTTGTGAACCACTGCCAACCTGATGTTCCCAGACCCCCCGCATAATGGAATCTCCCATGCCTACTGTACTTTGCCTTTTCTGCACATCATTTCTATCTCCTGGTGTGTATTAGATTCCTGAACATGACACCAACTATGTTTCTTTTTTCAACCTTTAGGGATACTCAATTCTACCCACGCTGATTTTGTGCTATCTGACCCAACTTTATGTCATACAGTCAGAGAGATGTGTAGCATAGAAACAGATCCTTCGGTCCAACTCGTCCATGCCGAGCAGATATCCCAACCTAATCTAATCCCATTTGCCAGCACTTGCCCTATATCCTATATCTATATCCTATATCCTATATAGATGTACCCTATATCTGCTATTTACATATCCATCCATATGCCTTTTGAATGTTGGTATGGGACCAGTGTCCACCACTTCCTCCCACAGTTGTTTCTATACACACACCACTCTGTTCATGAAAAAAACTTGCTCCTTTGGTCCCTTTTAAATCTTCGCTTTTTCAACCTAAACCTATGCAATCTAGTTCTCTCAGGCCCCAGGGAAGAGACTTTGTCTCTTTATCCCATGCCTGCCCCTTATGATTTTCTAAACCTCTATAACGTCATCCCTCAGCCTCTAACGCATGAGGGAAAACAACCCCAGCCTATTCACCTTCTCCCTGTCGCTCAAATAGTCCAATCTGGTAACATCTTTGGAAATCTTTTCTAATCCTTTCAAGTTTCACAACATTATTCCAATAGCAAGAAGATCAGAATTCTTACGATTGATTTATTTTCATTCTTACTAATAAGTCAACCGCTCCCCCCACCCCACCGATCTTTTTGATAGGATGTATACCCTTGAATATTCAGCTGTCAGTCCTGATTCCCTTGCAGCCATGTCTCTGCCAATTTCAATCTGCGCCACAAGCTCATTTAATTTATTCCTGAACGGCATGCAGACAGGCATAACAGTCTCAGTCCTCTATTAACCGTCCCTCCTCTCAGTGTCATTTGTCTGTCCAGTGTGATTGTTTACACTTTCAATACACTCTGTCCTATTTGCGCCTGTGCTGGAGATTTTAATAACCTCTCCTGAGTTCTGCACTCTTAAATCCTCTTTTCATTCCAATTTTCTAATTTCCTCTATAACTGAAACCCCACCTCAAACCTAAAAAAAAATTGTTCAAAGATCTGCCCACAACAATTGTTATGTGATTTGTTAGGACTCTGGTCCCAGCGTTGTGCAGATAAAGACCAACCCTCAGAACAGGTCCCTACTTCCCCAGTAAAACAATATGCATATTCAACACAAAATATGGGGACAACATAACTTTTTGTACATTCCAAAATATGTAAAATACAAACAGATAAGATTGCTAAAATATACTCATGACCTTGAGCTATCTAATTGAAATGCCAATTACAAAACCATGGAAGTGTTGTGCAAACTTTAATCAATCATTATTCGGCCCACATCTGAGAAGCTGATTTCCTCTCTATCAGTGACCTCCTTCATGAGATTCTCTGGTCCAGGCCCACTCACAGTATCTCGGGGGCTTTTCAGTTCCTGTTGCTGTTCGCCCAGTCTATTTAAGTTAATCCACCTTCTCCTTGGAACTAATCAAATGGTCTATTGGACTATGTTTAATTGTCAGCAACCCAGCTCTGTGTTGTTATTGGAGATAAATGATCTGGGAAGACAGCCAGTGTCAGCACAGCGCCCTCAGGGTATGGCACAAGAAAAAAGGGCTTGTAGTCCAGGGGAGTTATTAAATAAATTTTCCATCTTCTGTCTATTTTTCTCATGCTGCATCCTGATCTATCCAGCTTCACTCTCATCTAACACCCGTTCCTCTCACTCAGTCTGTCGCTCCACTTTCTATCCACTCTGTCGATCTCCCTTCACATTCTTGCTTTTTGTTTCATTTTCCCTCTCTCTCAGTCTGTCTCAAATAACTCGATCTGCTTTCAGATAGTACAATGGGAGAGCTTGTGGACGTACGATGGGCTGAATTGCCTCCTTCTGTGCCATATTAATTCTGAGGTTCCCTGACCCATAATAAAGACTTTCAGTGCCTGGAGAAACAAGCTGGTGGTGCGAAGGACACAGTACACAATCATCCATTATCTCTTCCTGTTTTCTCACATGTAGTGTCCTCGAAATATCTGTTCAAACAAAATAGATTAAAATTCGAGCATTTGGGAGGAGATTCACCAGACGATATTACAATTTAATAAACAGTCCCACCATGCAAAATGTGGATGTGCCTGACAGCAGCTCCTCCCAATTAATAGCCCCTCGCTTCTGACCAATGCTGGTGTAATTTGCCTTCTGCCAATTTATTAACTTCCACAAGATCCTGACTTAGTCCATGTTCATAGCTATCTCAAACCTGAGGGCGTCGTGATCACTGTTTCCGAAATGATCTTCTACTGAATGGACAATCACCTGGACAGACAAATAATCGAATACGAGGTCCAGTATGATCCCTCCTGTAGTTGGACTATCCACATACCGCTGCAAATAACTTTCTTGGATGCACTTAATAAATTCTACATCGTCTAAGCCTCTTTCTCTAAGGGACTCCCAGTCAATATTGGGGATGTTAAAGTCACTCACTATGGTAAAAACAATGACTGCAAATGCTGGAAACCAGATTGTGGATTAGTGGTGCTGGAAGAGCACAGCAGTTCAGGCAGCATCCAAGGACCAGCGAAATGGACGTTTCGGGCAAAAGCCCTTCATCAGGAATAAAGGCAGGGAGCCTGAAGCTTGGAAAGATGTACAACTCTTGGTTTAATACGCTTTTCCATAATCGGCATACATATTTGTTCCTCAATCCTTCGGTGGCTGTTGCAGGGAGTACAGTATAATCCTAGTACAGTTCTTGCATCCATCTTATTTTTGAGCTCTATTCATGTTGACTCAGTAGATGAGCCCTCCAGTACTCCATCTCTAAGTCCAGATGTAACATTCTCCCTAATTAGTAATGCAACTCCTCCCCCCTTTTTATTTTACCTTCCCCTCAATCTCATCTAAAACATCAAAAACCTGGAATGTTGAGCAGCCTGTCCTGTCCCTTTCTCAACCAAGTGCCTATTATATTTACAACATCGTATTCCCATGTACAGATTCACGTTCTAAATTCATTTTTTTTACCCATAATAATCCTTGCATTGAAATAAATACACCTCAGCCAAACACATCAGATACTACCTGATATTTGGTTTGAGTTTCCATGAGGTAAATCCTCTGCTGCTATTTTCTGGTGATTACGAAAGACTGCCAGTAAAGCAGAAAATATTGTAAATAGGCAATTCCACTGTCCTCCTTTGTCACTTCAATCTGTACATTGCATTACACATGGTCCAATTTTGACAGAGTGCTGGATAATTATTTCACTTTAAACAGCTGTCTCCTGCCATTCACTGCATATTCAGCAACTATTTCTGGACCCACTGGATTGATTGCTCTCTTCTCCATCTCTCAGGAAGTCTCTGTAATATATACATTATCGTTATATGTACTCACCAAAGCTCCAAGTTCCGACCTGCCAGATTCATCACATGACACTAATCACACTTCAGGTAGCCATTTCGTTCAATGCTCTCTGCTTCTGTATTGTTGGTCTTAGCTGCACTGGTTTTAGTCTCCAATTTCTCCTTTGTCACTGTATTGTGGACCTACCGCTCTGCCTCCCACTCCCGCACCGCCCCCCCCCACCCCGCCCCTGATCACACAAGTGAAAACTCTCCTGAGTTACAATAGCAAACCTGCCTGCCAGGATATTGCTTCCAGTTCAGGTCCATTCCACCCTTCTTGTGTAGGTCGTACTGACCCGGGAATCCCAATGATCCCCATATCGGAGATTACTGCCAGTTCAGGTCCATCCATCCTTCTTGTGTATATCCTATCATAGAACATATAACATAGAACATTACAGCGCAGTACAGGCACTTCGGGCCTCGACGTTGCGCCGTCCTGTCATACTAATCTGAAACCCATCCCACCTACACTATTCCATGTACGTCCATCTGCCTGTTCAAAGACAACTTAAATTCACTTAAACTAGGCGAATCTACCACAGATGCAGGCAAAGCATTCCATACCTTCGCTACTCTCTGAGAAAAGAAACTACCTCTGGCATCTGTTTTATACCTATCTCCCCTCACTTTAAATTTGTGTTCCCTTGTGTTTGCAGTCCCCACGCTTGGAAAAAGGCTCTCTCTGTTCACCCTATCTAACCCTCTGATTATCTTGTATGTCTCTATTAAGTCACCTCTTAACCTTCTTCTCTCTAACGAGAACAGCCACAAGGCCCTCAGCCTTTCCTCGTAAGACATTCCTTCTATACCAGGCAATATCCTATTAGATCTCCCCTGCACCCTTTCCAAAGCTCCCACATCCTTGTTATAATGTGGTGACCAGAACTGTACACAGTATTCCAAGTGTGGCCGTACCAGAGCTTTGTACAGCTGCAGCATAACCTCCTGGTTCCGGAACTCAATCCTTCTAATAATAAAGGCCAAAACACTGTATGCCTTCTTAACAACCTTGTCAATCTGGGTGGCAACTTTCAGGGATATGTGCACATGGACACCGAGATCTCTCTGCTCATCTGCACTCCCAGGAATCCTACCATTAGCCCAGTACTTCACATTCCGATTATTCCAGCCAAAGTGTATCACCTCACACTTGTCCACATTAAACTCCATTTGCCACCTCTCAGCCCAGCTCTGCATCCTATCTCTGCTTCTCCGCAACCTACTACATCCTCCATCACTATCCACAACTCCACCGAACTTAGTGTTGTCCTCAAATTTACTAATGCATCCTTTTAAGCCCTAAATGACGAACAGCAGTGGACCCAACACCAACTCTTGCAGTACACCGCTAGTAACTGGGCACCAAGATGAACATGTTCCATCAACTACAACCCCTTGTTTTCTATCAGTAAGCCAATTACTGATCCAAACTGTAATGTCTCCCACATTCCCATTCCTCCGCATTTTGTATCATAGCCTACTGTGGGGAACCTTATCGAACGCCTTGCTGAAATCCACATACACCACATCAACCGGTTTGCTCTCAGCTACCTTTTGGTCACTTTGTCAAAAAACTCAATAACATCCGCCAGGCACGACCTACCCTTCACATAACCTTGCTGACTGTCCCTGATCAGATTATTCTTTTCTAGATGGTTATAAATCCTATCTATAATAACTTTTTCCAACACTTTACCAACAACTGAAGTGAGACTCACTGGTCTGTAATTACCAGGGTTGTCTCTACTATCCTTTTTGAACAAGGGAACCAGATTTGCTATCGTCTAGCCCTCAGGCACTATTCTTGTAGACAATGATGATTTGAAGATCAATGCCAAAGTCTCAGCAATTTCTTCCCTGCTTCCCAGAGGATCCTAGGGTAGATCCCATCAGGCCCAGGGGACTTTTCTATTTTCATACTCTGCAGTGTATCTAATACCTCATCATTGTGAAACTCAATCTCTTCTAATCTTGATGCAAGTATCTTTGTATCTTCCTTGCCAACATTTTCATTTTCTATAGTGAACACTGTCAAAAAATATTTATTTAGTGCTTCCGCTATCTCCTCTGACTCCACGCACAACTTCCCACTATTATCCTTGATTGGCCATAATTAAATCTCGTCATTCGTTTATTCCTGACATACCTGTGGAAAGCCTTAGGTTAAACCCTGATCCTATCCACCAACAACTTCTCATGTCTCCTCCTGGTTCATCTGAGCTCTCTTTTTAGGTCTTTCCTGACTTCCTTGAAAACCCTCAAGCGCCCTAACTGATTTTTCACATTTTGTCCTAACATAAGTCTACTTCTCCTTCTCGACATGGGAATTCCACATATCGGAGACTGCAGCCAGTTCAGGTCCATCCCATCCTTGTTGTGTAGGCCCTACCGACGCTGGAATCCCAGTGATCCACATATCGGATGTGATGCCTCCCCTACCAGCTCTTTGGCCAGGTTTTTCTTCTGTACTACTTTCCTATTCCTAATCTGACTGGCACGTGACATATTCTAATCTTTCCAAAATCCAGCATAACTCCGGCAAGATCTTTCTTTTTTTGTAAATATATTTATTAACAATTTTTTAAACATTACAAACATATAAATTTATTGAAAAATACAATCAATATCAAATATCAGTATGGTAAAATGTAAAAAAACCACAAATTACCATACAACTGCTGTCTCCTAACTATAACCTACTCTCTAATACAAAACAAACCCTATCACTGTGCAAAGCAACACTAAAAAAAGAAAGAAAAACAAAAAGAGAAAACAGAAAAACCCCACAAAATATAGAACAGCTATGCCCGGCGCAAAGCTCCCAAACAGATGAACAGGAGCAAAAAAATTAAAACAAATTACTGCGGATGCTGAAATGAAACCAAAAGAGAAAATGCTGCAAAATCTCAACAGGTCTGCCAGCATCTGTTAGGAGTGAAAAGAGCTGACGTTTCGATTCTAACTGACTCTATGGCAAAGCTGAACAGGAGCATTGTATATATAGCCTCCGTATTAACACAGGAGATCTCCCCTTCAGGGCCCAGTGCTTGACAAATCTAACCATCCTGGTTAAACAAACGCTCTAGTTAAGACAACTGACAAATCTGTTTCCAAGTAACTCAAGTAGGGCTGCTATGATTTATAAAAAAGTATCTGTTGTGTGGTGCACCATGTTTGTAAAAATGTCCAAGGGAATGTCCTCCATAATTTATTTCTGCCATCCCAGCAGGCCCCGCGGGTTCTCAGACACCCAATTCATCAGAATTTTATTCCGTGCACTCTGTGCAAGATTATTAAATAGTTTATTCTCATGCCCGTCTCAAGCTCACAAATTCGGTGGACTTATCGGGTCTACTTTGACTTCAGTCCTCAATTCCCTCCCTATCTCTCCCACCACTGCTCTCCAGTGAACACGGAGCCTGTACCATGACCAGAAGCAATGGGTAAGAGTACCAACACTTATTTTACATTTGGGACACACTGAAGATGCACCTTTTTTAAAACTTCGCCAGATGGTCTGGTGCCAGATGCGCCATGTGCAGAATTTTTAACTGTGTAGCGCATGTCCAATTACATATAGAGATCTTTTTACTATTCTCCCATATGTTCTCCCATGTTTCAGAAGAGATCTCCACTCCTAGCTCTTGCCCCAGAGCTCACATAAACGGTTAATATCCTGCCAGGCCCTGCCACCCAGCAGGTGATAGAGGGCACTAACCGAAAGGGTGCTTGTGGAACGTAGCAAAAACTTCTCTGGATCGGGCTTATAAGGCTTCGTGAGAAGTGTAGTCTTCGTCTGGATGAAATCCCTAACCTGAAAATTAAAAGTAAAAATTCTCGACTGGGCAACCCGTATTTGCAGCTCAGTTACTCAACAGACATCATAACCTCCCCCTCAAACAAGTCTCCAAAACTAGATACTCCTCTCGCTGCCCATAGTTTGAACCCTAAGTCCATCGTCTCTGGTCGGAAACCTGGCAAGCCAAGTATAGGTGTTAATGGGGAAGTCTTGGATAAACAACCCTCAATCTGACGCATCGCCGTCCAAGCCCTGACTGTACTAATGACAATGGGGTTCCGGCAATGGTCCATAACTGTCCTCATCTTATCCATGAACAACAGGTTAATAAGAGGGCATTTTGGTTTGGAGGCCTGAATATCCAGCCGGACTGAGTTTGAATCGTTACCTACCCATTTGCAGATGAAGGACAGCAGGGAACTTCATTGATACCTTCTGACATCTGGGAAATCAACTCCTCCCCTCCTTGAGACAACTGCAATTTCGTAAGTTTGATGAGGGGCCGCCCACGATGCCAGACAAAGGAACCAAACCACCCCATAAGGTTCCACAGCGTTGACCTGCGAAAAATTATAGGGAGCATACGCATGGGTAATGCCAACGAGGAAGAACATTCATCTTAATGAAAGATAATCAGCCCAGCCTTGAATTTGGAAGAGCCTCCATTCTCTGGAGATCTCACCTAATATTGTCGAGCAAGTGAGCAAAGTTAGTCCGGAATAACAGATCAAACTTGGGGGTAATAAAAATGCCTAGGTACCGCAACCCTGCCTGTGACCACTTAAAAGGGAGGTTAGGGCCACCTTCAACTTCTGACACATCCTTAAGTTTCCCCCAAGGCATAGCCTCCGATTTTGCAAAGTTAAGCTTATATCCTAAAATAGCCCCAAATGAGCTGATTCATTGTGTAAAATGGGGTACGGAGGTCATCGGGTTCGATAAAAACAAAAGGACATCATCCGCATACAGTGTAATCTTGTGTGCCCTCGATCCTACTTCCGGAGCAGCTATGTGGACATTCTGACCAATGGCTTCTGCCAGCGGCTCTATCACCAACGTAAACAACAACAGTGAGAGGGGGCAGGCTTGACGACTACCCCGACCAATCGTTAAATTCCCAGACTTCACCTGTTGGTGATGAGCACGGCCAGTGGTTGGCGATATAAAACCTCCACCCACCTAACAAAGACTTCACTCAACCCACACTGTTCTAAGACATAAAAAAGATATGGTCATTCCACCCGGTCAAATGCTTTCTCTGCATCTAAGGAAATCACCAACCCCTGAATCGATCGTTGCTGACCAACTTGGACCACATTCACCAAACTTCTAATATTATTAGAGGACCTATGGCCCCTTTTTAAGCCTGTCTGGTCCTCTTTAATAATATGGGACAACACCGTTTCCAATCTCAGCGCCAGGATCTTGGACAGAATCTTGAAATCTGAATTTAATAGGGAGATGGGCCTGTATGAGGCACAATCGTCAGGAACTTTTCCCCTTCTTAAGAATTAAGGAATTATTAGCTTCTCTCAAAAATAGGAGTGATTGTTCATCTCCAACATCGGCCCTGACAGAATCCCTGTAAACTCCTTATAATACTCATCCGGAAGCCAATCAGTGCCAGGCACTTTCCCATTCTGAAGTTTCCTTGCTACATCATGTATTCCCTGAACTATCAATGGACCATTAAGGAGAGCGGCCTGTTCCAAGGTTACCCATGGGATGACAAGCTTCTTAAAAAAGGTTTCCATTTTAGCCCTCCTGTCTTCGCATCCGTCAGACTGATATAATTCAAAGTCAAATCTCTGTAATTAATCTTTTTAGCATCGTAGGTAAGGACCCCGGTGCTGTCTCTAATTGCAGTAATGGGTTGGGGAGAATGCTTCTTCCGATTCAGGCATGCTAAATATTTCCCTGGCCTATCCCCATATTCTAACAGTCTTTATCTAGGAAAATAAAGTTCTTTCTTTGCGTTTTGTGTCAGTATTGAATTCAAGGCAGCGCGAAGGGCCATGATCTGCTGTAGGTTAGTGACCAAAGGCCATGCAAAATGTGCCGTCTTCGCAGCTTTCAACTGCGTCTCAAGTAGACGCTGCTGTTCCTCCTTCTGTCATTTCTGGATAGCCAAACAGGAAATGCCTAATTCCCTAGCAAAGGCCTTAGCAGTCTCCCACAGCGTGTACGGACTACTTGCCATGCCTGAGTGGATAGTCAAGAATTCCTGAAACTCCTTCAAAAGGCATTGCTCAAATTTGGAATCCTTAAGGATAAAGGGACCCAAATGCCAGTTCGGCAAATCTAACCCTTCACTCTTGGCCTTAACCTCCAAATATACTGCCGCATGATGAGAGATATATTCCCAATTTTACAACCCATAATCGAATCCAGAAGAGCCGAGTGAGCCAGAAAGAGGGCAATCTTCATGTGACATTTATGTGGGTTTGCGAAAAAGGTGAAGTCCCTGCCAGTAGGGTTAAATCATCTCCAAATATCCACCAGCCCCAACTTCTCGTAGAAGTCAACTGCCTGCTTGGCAGTTGAAGAAATAGTTGGGTGCCCATAAGGCATCCTGCCCAGTGTCGATCCAAAAGACATTTAAAATTCCTCCATAATAATGTGTCGTGTTCCAAAAACACTCAAATTAGAGAAAGCACCAATCAAAATTTTGAGGGGATGCACTGGAGGGCAGTAGACGTGTAAAATGCCACATTCCTTCCCATGTATCAGGGCTTTAAGTATCACAAACCGTCCCTGCTCATCTTTCACCTGCTCGAATAATGTGAACGGAAGAGTTTTATAGATAAGTACCGCCACTCCCCTACTTTTATTAGTAAAGGATGAAAAGAATATCCAGTCATAACCCCCCATTGTAATTTTAGGTGTTCCCAACATCAAGATGGGTTTCCTGCAACAAAATGATATCAACCCTTTTCTTCTTAAGGCTAGAAAGCACTTTTTTCCCTTTTAACAGGCGAATGACTTCCTGTAATGCTCCAGGTGAACCATTTAATAATCACTTATCCACATCCCCTTTCAGACAACGTTGAACCCCTCGGAGGGAGAAACCTGCTTACAAAGCACCGAGCATAAGTAAACAAAGATTCATAGAATTGAAAAACTATATATACAAAAACTACTCTATCAAAACTATGAACAAATATTCCTACCAAACAAACTACAAAGAAAGCCAAAGAAAGTGAACCTTGAATGGAAGCCTCTTCCCCCTGCCCAGAGAGAGCACTCACCCTTCACAATTCCTTCAAACCCGGACTGTGCTCCAGCCTTAGGCCAGAAAAAAAATACAAGGAGATGATCCTTCAACCAACAGAAAAAAAAACACAAAGCAAAGTTGAACAATCCACCCGTCCCTGGCTTCATGTCACCCGTAGTTGTGACTAAAAGAGAAGCAGAACAACCCAAAAAGGGGGAGAGACAACAAAGAACATCCACAAAATTTCCCATCAGGGAAATCTCGTTATTTAAAAAAAGTAACAAATTATTCCAAAGTCATTTACCAGCTTTCCAAAAAGGAAATTATTAGGGAGAAAGAAAAGAAAAATAAAAGGAAGGAAAAACATGGAGAAAGATAGAAAAGAGAGCAAACATTAACCGTATTTTTCAGGCCAATCCGTATATTTTAAAGTGTCCACAAAGTTATTAGCCTTACCCGCTGAGTCAAATGTATAAACTGAGTGCACGTGGCTGAAACGAAGTACTGCGGGGTATCCCATGGAGTATTGGATGCACATGTTCCTCAGTCTCTTTTTAACTTCAGCGAAGGATTTCCTCTTTTGAATAACAGCTGCAGAGAAATCCTGGTAAAACATGATTTTTGATCCCTTGTACAGCAGCGCCTGCGGATGTTTTCCTACGGATCTGGAAACTTCTATGACTTATTGCTTGTGTTCATATGAATAGAAGCGCACTAGGACCAAGCAGGGGCGCTGCACCGGCCCTGACCCGTGCACTGTAACCGAATAAGCCCTCTCAATCTGAAGCCTGCTAGACTCGACATGAAGGCACAAAAAGATTGACACCCAGTTTTCAATGAAACTGACTGGCTGCTCACCGGCCAGGGGCCTGGCAATTTGTGATTTATCCTCCGACCTCGATTTTCGAGGTCATTGATATGGTCTCGCAAGGCCTGCACTTCTTGTTCCGCACCTGGAACCAACTGGATGAGGACTCCATCGCAACTTTTGAGGCCTTAATTGGACTCTCCACCTCCTCCAGCCTCTCCCCGAGGCACTGGATCTCCAGGTCATGCTTCTGCAGCATGGATGCGATGGGTTGGACCTGGGCACACATCTCCCCAAGAATGTCTTCAATCGCAGCCCCAACTTTCAAGGTAACTCTCTCCATCGTCTCAGCCAATTCCTGTGAGTCCGTTAGGTCCCAGGGGTGGGGTGGGGGGTGGGGGGGAATGGGGTGGGGGGGTTTTAGGAGAGACTGCTTCTGCAGTCTCTGGAATGCCTGGTGCTGCAGTGAAGGGCCCTCCGTAATGCTATTTGCCTGCTCCTTTTCCCTTTGGTATCCTTCCCACTCCCAAATATTAACGCATATGTATTGTGTAAGGTTTTAAAATAATAATTCCACCACATAAATCGGCCAGGGATGGCAAAAAAAAACACTTTGCCTTGTCTGTTAGGCAAGCAGTTTGGCAGAAATACCGCCATCTTGCCAAGTCCCATTAATTCCTCTATAATGCCCCATTATTCAAGCCCCTCAGCTCCCTGTCAAGTCAAAAATCTTATCTACCTCCTCTTTAAATACTTTCAGTGATGCGGGTGCACTAACTCTCTAACCCAGATAATTCATGACATTGATTTCCCTCTGTGAGAGGAAATCACTCCCTACGCATACACCATCACCGATTGCAAACGCAGGGGCTCAGGAAAGAGTCAATGGTGAATTTTGACTGAGGATGTCATCGGGACCACGCAATTATTTTAGCATAATGGGGATCAGGTGTAACCTCCGCACTGGTTGGAGTCTTTCAGAGGACAAAGGAAGATGTTTGTGTTTGGTGGCCAGATACTGCACATTTCCACAGTTAAAAGAGGAGCTCGTTCAGCACCTCAAGCTTGTTGCACATTGATATCTAGAATTTGTTCATCATATCGAAACTACTGAACAAGAAGAGGGATAGCCCATTAAATCCTCCGCATGTTGCACAGTAAGAGGAGGGCGATGGTAAGCAGGAACAGGGAGAGAGCTCAATTAGACGCTTGACCCTGCTCCATGGGACCAGGTGGAGGCCATTCAACCCTTTGATACACTTATCCAGGACTCGGAGGCTGTCATTGATGCTCCAATATGACAAACCAATGTAGCAGAGACTGCACTCAGAGATGGCTTCACGATGTTGCTCGTGGCTCATTTGCCTGTGGTGCACATGATACTTCAACGTGGTTTGCTGGCAGTGAGGAAGGAAGCGAAAAGTTTTGAGTCTTGTCTCAAGGAGGCATCTTCCATCTCCGAGACGACGTCAGAAGCTGGTGGGAATAGTTAACTGTTTCCGAATGAAGGTATTGTGGCTGCTGTCCGGATTATGGCTAACGTGACGTTCAGTGCAGGATCACATACCAACTGTACTGTATTAACGTGGGGAGAGTTTATTAGAAGACTGAATTACCTGAGTAATAAAGAAGCCATGGAATTTATCACCGTATCAGTGTTTGTTTAGTACATCGTGAGTGACTGTCCCTTCCCCTCCAGTTTCAATGCAATCACCTCTCATTCTCATTCTCTCACAGCACTAAAGATTAATCTCCCCTCACTCCTCATGGTACCACCTTCCCAGGGATTAGTCTGGTGAAAGAGAAATACCAATGTACATATTTGCAATATCCATTCATTCTTCTTTCCATCATAGTTTGAGTAACTTTGTTTTTGTTGTAAACGTGTTGTTGGAGCAGATTAAAGAAATCTGTCTGACTTGTTCCTTACACTGACCCTGACACTGACCCTGACACCCTGAGAACATATCATTGGCCATATCACCAACGTAATTATAATTGATTTTTTTGTGACCAGTGGAGGAGTTGGACTAGAAAAGGGAACAGTGATCCAAAAACACAATTAATTATCGACTCAGTGACCCTAACGTCAATGTAGTGTAGGTTGTTGTAGGGGTAGCTGAGGGATAGGATTTACGTGCATTTAGAAAGACAAGGACTGGTGTGGGGTAGTCAACATGCTTTGTGCAATGGTGATCATGTATCATTAATGTGTTTGAGTATTTTGAGAACGTGACAAAGAAGATTGAAGAAGGCACTGTGGTATACATTTTAACACTGGCTTCAGCAAGGCATTTAATATGGTTCCTCATCGAAAACAGGTAGGTCACATGGAATCCAGGGAAAGTTAACCAATTGGATACAAAATTGTCTTGAAGGTAACGAATTGTTTTCCAGACTGAGGCCAGTGAAGTGCTGAAAGAATCAGTGCTGAGCTCACTACTTTTCATCATGGATGTAAATGACTAGGATGTGAATACCAGAGGCATGGTTAGTTAGTTTAGAGATAACATCAACAAAGTGGTGCAGCGGACAGTGAAGAAGATTACCTCAGAGTACAGCGGCACCCTTGACCCCATCAAAGTCCCAAGGACTGGCAGATGGAGCTTAATTTAGATATTTGCGAGGCTTTGCATTTTAGTAAGTTAAATCATGTCGTGCACTGGAGAATGTTGCCAAACAATGAGACCTACGGGTACAGATTCACAGTTCCACAGAAAGTGGAGTCACAGATAGACAGGGTGGTGAAGCACACGTTTGGCACGCTTGCCTTAAACGGTTAGAACATTGATTACAGGAGTTAATGTGACATGTTAACCCTGGGCAGGACACTGGTGAGGCCATTTTAAGAATACTGTGCACAATTCGGTTGGCTCCCCTGATGGGAGCATGTTGAGAGGGCGTAGAAAAGGTTTACAAGGATTGTCCAGTACTGGAGGGTTTGAGCTTCATGAAGAGGATGAACAGGTTGAGGCCTCTTCCCCTGAATTGGCAGAGGGTGAATGGTGGCATGAAACTGGTTTTTCAAATCCTGAGGGGCATGGATAATCTGAATGACCAATGTATTTTCCCAGGACAGGGAATCCAGAACCAAACGGCACAGGTTGAAGGTTTGGGGGAAAGATTTAGAGCGGACCTTAGCAGTTACATTTTCATACAGAAGGTGGTGCGTGTATGGAAAATGCTGTAAGAGAAAATGTTGACAGCAGGTCCACTTACACGTTTAAAATACATACGGATAGGTACATAAATAGGAATGGTTCACAGGGATATGGAGAAAATGTTGGCAAATGGGACTAGATAAGTTTGGGATAACTGGTTGGCAGAGGTAAGCTGGAATAAAGGATCTGTTTCCATGCTGTATGACTCTGATTCTCTCAGAGGGATGGGTAAAATTCTAAAAGGACTTTTCAAGTGGGAATTATTTTCCCCAGCAGTTTGACATTCCTCTTTGTTTACATTTAGTCAAAGCTGAGTTAGTAGAGAAGTAATAATGGGATACAGACAAGAAAGTGGGGCTGAGATCACAACCTGATCAGCCACAATCTTAGTGCCTGGTGGAGAAGCCTCAAAGTGTCTAATGACCCACTCCTGCTCCTCAGTCCCATGTCTCTGTGTTCCATTCAACCCTCAGACCTGCTAGACAGGAGATGTTGATGTCCACTTACTGCTATAACCTAGCACACCGGAACAAGTAAGACCATTCAGTCCCTGAAGACTTCCTCACACGGTTTGGGAGGTTTGGAAATTAGAATTTGAAAACTCAGGCTGGATATGAAAGATGCCTCTCATCTCTCTTTACAGAGCTACCCCTCTCTGCAACTTGTGACCCATTTGTTGCTCAAGTTGTAGACCAAGATTCACTGTTAATACAGCCCCCCAAACCTTACCAAGAGATGGCTCACAGAATCCTCTGGTCTCCCTGACCGCAATATTCAATAACAGACCTTTCAGGAAAATAACAGCCACTAACTTTCCAATAACAGAATGGGAGTACATCAGAAACATGAGCAAATCATTCAAACCCCAATCCTGCCTTGCCCTTCTCTAAGATTATGGCTGATCTGCTCTAGGTCGCAAATCCTCATTAATGCCCGATTCCTCGTAGTCCTCACCTCCCTGACAGGTCAAAATTCATCCACCCCACTCTTTAAATAGTTTCATAGAAGATGGAACATGGAACAGTACAGCACAGTACAGGCCTTTCTGCCCGTGATGTTGCATCGACCTTTTATCCTACTCTCAGATCAAACGAGCCTGGAGACACTCCCATGTGCCTATGTAAGAGTCGCTTACATGTCCCTAATATATCTGATTGATAGCACTGCTTGCAGTGCATTTCATGCACCCACCAGTGTCTGTATACAGAACCGACCTCTGAGTTCTCCTCGAAATTTTGCTCCAAATGATGCCCCCTCCTGACAGCCTTTTCTGCCTTGCGAAAAAGTCACACACACACCTCTCATCATCTTGTTTATCTCTATCAAGTCACCTCTCATCCTTCTTCACGTCAATGATAAAAGCCCTAGATCTGTCAAGCTTTCTTCATAAGACCAGCCCTCCAGTCCAGGCAGCATTCTGGTAAATTTCCTCTTCACCCTTCCTAACTTTGCCGTATCCTTCCTATAATTGGGTGACCAGTACTGGATACAATATGTCAAGTGTGGTCTAACCAGGGCTCTATTGAGCTGCAGCATAACCGCGCGGCTCTTAAAATCAATCCCCCTGTTAAAGAAAGTTAACACACCATTTGCCTTCTTAACAACCCGGTCAATTTAGGTCGCAACTTTGAAGGATCTAAGGATATGGAACCCACGATCACTCTATTTCTCCACACAGCCAAGAATCCTGCCTATAACTCTGTATTCTGCATTCAACTTTACTTTTCCAATTTGAACTCCACATTTTTTCCAATTTGAACTCCATCTGCTGCTTCTTAACCCAGCTCGGCATTATTCAATATCCCATTGCAACTTACAACAGCCCTCCACTCTATGTAACACACTATAAACCTTCGTGTTATCAGTAAACTTGATGACACACCCTTCCACTTCCTCATCCAAGTCATTTATAGAAGTCAAAACGAGCAGAGGTCACAGACTGATCCCCGCAGAACACCACTGGACCCTTTAAGTTATCGAGCTCCACTAACTCTCTGTGTAAGAGAATTTCTGACATTCACTGCCCTCTGTTTGAAGAAAACATTCTCTGCATTGAAACCATGACCTATTGATATGAACAAAAGAGGGAACACATGGGCTCAGGTAGAGAGACTGGCCCTGAAGTCAAGGCAGTATTAGACTGAGGATGACATCAAGGAGCCTGAGCAAAATCGCACTTAATGAGAATCGCCTGTGACCTCTCCACTGTTTGGAGTCATTCACAGCACAAGGGAAGATGGTTATCACCGCCGGACATCAATCATCTCACCCATGGAACACATATGTAGGAGATCCTCAGGTTAGCTCCCTCAGCGCAGGCATCTCCAGTCGGTCATTATTGAATACCTACAGTATGGGCGGAGCCCATTCAGCCCATTGAGTCCAAACTGAGCAGAAGTGGGGATATTCACAGAAGTTTGCATCATGTTCAGAACAAGTTGTCCCTACTCAAATCTTGAAGTAGTCAGTGTCCATGTGCAACTAGAACTGGACACCATTCAAGATCATGCTACTAAAGCCTGGGTAACATTCATGTAATAGCAATGGCAATCACTGACCATTTTCACAGTAAACGGAGGTGCTCATTCAGCACCACAATCCGAGTTCACAAGAATACGGGGAAGTTATTTAGCCCATGAAACTATTGGACAGGATGTGTGGTAGCTCATTCAGTCTGTCCTGCCTATTACACAGGAAGAGAAGGAATCTGCTCACTCCCACACGTCACTTACACGGGATCAGGCCGCCCAAGCATGGTCTGAGATCACCACCCAGCTCAGTGCAATATCTGCGGACTGAAGAAATGTCTAGCAATACGCGACAAGCATCAATAACTTCCTCGCTCTGGCAGGATAAAGGTCGCCGTATTCTCTCTGCTCCCTCATACTCACTGAATGTCTGTTATAGCACCTTGCCCCCGAATAAGGCTCCATCACTCTCACTACTGCATGCATCACCTTCTCTCTCTCTCTCTCTCTCTCTCTCTCTCTCTCTCTCTCTCATTCACTCACTCACACACCTATGCAATACCCCGACATGTTTAAGAAATGTGCTGGAGAATGATATTTCTACAATTCTCTGTATGATATCGTTTATGCAAGGTTCCAGATAATTTTCAAAACAATCACCAACTTTAGCAAAACGTTCGTCCCCCCGTGTGTAATACATCAGGGGAAGGAAAAGAGGTCATTAAGCCTCTCAAATGTGCTCCATTATTCAGATAAAGTTAGCACCTAAACATTTGAAGACTCATCTCTTCTTGAAGACAGACGCCACTTTGGAGGTTCTCCAGTTTTGCTGGAACACTCCAGTAATCCAGAGATTTATATTTCACACCGTGCCACCAGTCACTCTCTAACCACTTCTATTAAAACCAGCTATGAATTGCTGATAACTTGTTTACCTTTGGTCTTATCTGTTTGTGAAAGCCTTGTTCGTTTTGTTAGACACAGTGCAAGCACTTCCATCCGACTACAATTTTGTTTATAACATTGAAACTCATTTTGATTTCCCCTGTGAGGAACGATGTAAAACTGTTTTAAATTCTCTGCTTGTTCCCTGAAAACAATTCCCCAGTCACATTCGACAGGTGTCCCACATATAGTTTCCTGCCTTTCTTCCAAGAGTCACACAGACATCATCAACGTTTTTTTAAAATCGATTTTGTAAAACAATTGTGGCTAGTCTTTTAAAAAAAAAATTCTTGCCAGTTTTGGAATATTTTTGTTTTTTTTTGTACTAACTGCTTCTCGTTCCAAAACTAAACATCCTAAATATGGCCAATGCTAGAGCTCACCAATCTGAATTAGCTTGTGATTGATTAGTTATTCTTCACAGCCTAAATGCATAATGGATGGTTCATCTTCACATCTTCATACCATCTTCTTTTTGACCAGTGTCCATCATTGCTGAGCGTTATGAAGTATCTGCTTACATGTCTCCCCAACGCATCTACTGACCTTCAACTGGGTCTATTTTCACATTCTTGTTTTGACCAGATATAAGACATAATTCTGCAATTGAAATGTCTTGCTCTTTTCAATCATTTGGGGGGACCTCCGTATGAGGCTGAACACATGATCTGCTGAGAGTGACGCCATCCTCACAGTTTCTCTGGCTCTATCATTTCTGTTCGATGATGCAACATTCCAGTGGGAAGCTTCATAATTGCCACCTTTTCTCTCAAACAAGAAATCCTCTAGCACTGATGGACCGATCCTTCAGCTGTGACTGTCCCATCTCCCTCGTTCCCCCCCTTACTCCGTCCCCTCCTTCCCAGAGCAAAGATTGACCTCCCCTTGTCCTCACTGCCTACTGCACTAGAATCCACATTCACAGAATCATCCTCCGCCACTTCCATCACCTCCAGCAGGACAGCACCATCAAACACATCTTCCCCTCCCATTCACTTTCAGTATTTCACAGGGACCTTTCCCACTGTGACATCCTCCATCATCCCGAACACTTCCCCACTCCTCCCACGGCACCTTCCCATGCAATTGCAGAAGCTGCAACACTTGCCCATTCACCTATTCCCTCTCACTGTCCAAGGCCCCAATCACACCTTCCAGGTGAAGCAGCATTTCACTTGTACTTTTTCCAAACAAACTCTTATCATTCCTGCTCAAATTCAGTTTCATTTACACTGGGGGGAACCAAAGAAGAGATTGCTCTGAGGAACACTCCCACCCTGTCTGTAGGAATGCCACTGACCCTCTCATTGCCTCCTATTTCAATAACCTATCTTGGTCTCATGCTACCATTTGAGTCCTGGGCTGCTGCAGTGTTCCAATGCAGCAGAACCCAAGCTCAATTTGCAGAACCCTCACTTTACACTTTGGTAAGTTGTAGTCTGTAGGGGTTAATATACAATTCCATAACTTCAGAGCCTGACCTTCTTATGACAGTTCTCCATTTTTCATACCTTCTCTCTCCTAGCCTCCCTAGACCTTGTGTGGTTGTGTCTTCTGTATCTTGCACTCAATGGAGAGAACCCCTTTCCCCAATTCGCATCGTAATTTAAAGCCATTTCACATCACCTTATCGTTCACCACTCCTCAAAGCTCGTTTATATTTTGCAACACTCTCCTTTCCCCGTCACCCACTCCCCAACTCCGTCAAAGGATTTAAAAGCTCAGTTTTCAATCCATTTCAGTTCGAAAGAAATGTCACACTGGACTTGAAACGCTAACTCTGTTTCTTTGTCTCTGCAGATGCTGCCACACCTGCTGAAGTACTCCAGATTGAATGGGCTTGGAACAAATTTTCAATTAAACGAATAACTCTGGATACTGGCAATAAAAAATACAGATATTGTTGGATAAATTAGGAGCATTCTGGAAGGGTCACTGCACCTGAAAGAATAATTTTGCTTTCACATCACAAGATGCTGCCAGACCTGCTTAGTTTCTTCAGCAATTTCTGTTTTTGAATAAGTTCCACTGGCGTGTGTCAAAGCTGCTCAAACGTCTCGTCCAGTACGGAGTATCTGACACCGGAAAGTAAACGATAACACAAGGTGCACACATTCATTCGTTCTGAAAATACATAAGGGTGGCAACTCTGAGACTACAGAGCTCTTAATCATGGTCAGGGAGAGAAACAGAGGGTAACACATTCACTTCAAACTGAGATGATGGCATTACAGGAGTGGATACGATTCAGATAATCATGTTAAAGGTTTGAATAATGTCACAAATTGGAGGCGTGACACCAGGGAGAACCCTGAGCAGAATGTGAATATGAAACTGGAAGTGTTGCCACATCAGAAATCAGGTTAGGGCACTAAGTACAGGGCAGATGGGTGAATGGGTCTTCGTGTGAAAAGGGGGATTGTCAGGAGAATTTATTTGTACATATTGGAGCTCAAACTGGGCATTCATCTGGTAATGTAGAATCACAGCAGCAGCAGCAGAACTGTATTCAATCACAATAAGTAACTTTTACCCCAGGACAACGCTCAGTCTACCATTACCATCAAGCCAATCTATGGTTCAGTGACGAGTGTGGGTGAACATGCCAGGGTTAGAATAATTTGTAACGAATCCTGATGAAAACCCATTAAAGGCACCGCACTTGACTGGTTACATTCCAAACAGCAGAATGAAATGATCCCGAGGGCGAAATGATCCCGAGACTAGCTGATCATATCGAGGCTCTGCAGTCCTACCACATCCAGACATAAATGCTGATAGACAATTAAACAACTCACTGGAGGAGAGGACTCCACAAATATCCCCATCCTACATAACAGAATAGCCCTTACATCAGTGTAAAAGACAAAGATCTTCACCGTCCTCAGCCAGAAGTGTTGAGTTGATGATCCACCTCACTCTCGCCATGATGCCCACAGAACCACAGATGCCAGTCATTAATCAATTTGATATGAAGAAACAGCTGAACACAGTAGATACGACAAAGGCAATGGGCCGTGACTCCATTCCTGCAATAGGACTAAAGACTTGTGCTGCACAACAAGCCCTGTCCCTGGGAAGCTGTTTCATTCCAGCTCCAACTCTGACATCTCTCTGGCAATGTGGAACTATGTCCAGTTCCCTAAGAAAGGAATAATTACAATCTGACCAATTACCACCCCATCAGTCCCAACACAAAAGCCAAATTGGTGGGGGTTCTCTTTGACAGAGCTGGCAACTAGCACAGAAATAACCTGCTCAGTGTGGTTTCCGGTTTGTCCCCATGTGGAGATGGTGCTGTTGTGGAAATGTCACTGGATTACTAATCCAGACCAGGCTAATGCTCTGGCAGCGGGTGGAAGTTAAAAACAATTAATAAAATATCAAGATCTAAAATCTGGGGTCAGTAGTAATGACCTTGAAGAAAAAGTCGATTGTAAACGTCAATTTCCTTCCCCAATGTACTTTCAGGAAGTGAATCCCCCGTGCTTTCCTGGTCTGGCCTAAAAATGACTCCAGACCCACAGACATGTGATCCACTCTTCAATGGTCTCTGAAACGGCCAAGCAAGACATTCAATTATATCAAACTGCTCCAAGGTCTCAAAAGGATAAAAGTGAACAGAACACCCGGCCCCAGCCTCAGTATCAGAACGGAAAAAACAGTCCTGTTGATCCTGCAGAGTCCTCCTTCCTAACATCTGAGAGGTGGTGGCAACATTTACAGAGCTTTTCCACAGACTGCACAGAAACATCAGGAAAGGAATGGGCCATTCAACACACTGGGCCTCCTTCATTGTGCAGCTTTCTTCATCAAGCGAGCTCCCGCTCACTGTGACGTGATTCCATCTCAGGCACCCGCTGAACAGCAAAATCCTGTCTCAGGATCCTTTGTCTGCAAAATGCACCCTCGGTGAGTTCAGCTAAAACAGGAATGTAATCCACGCTGAAAGCCTTGAACTTGAGCCTGAACGTGGGATTTGTAGTCTACATTTAGAAGGAACTTTATTTCAAACTGGGGAAGAATCTTGGAGAGAACTGGAATTCGTGGTCAGTCAGCTCGCGCACTTTCTGGTGAAGAGCTTGATGAAAGGTACATCGCTGTAGTCAGTGACTGTAGTGTTAATTTGTTACATTTACTGTACTAATTCATTGCAATATATGTTTTAAAGATTTGTGTAGACTGTGTTATCGTTTGTGTTAGGCTTACAATAATTATTATTTTGATTTTTACTGATATTATTGGAGGTTTGCCGCTTACACTCTTTTTCGAATTGGCACCCTTATTTATCTTGCACCGTTTTCTATAATATGGCGTTCCACAGGAATGCAGTTGCCGCATAATCGGAGAACTGCCTGTAATGATCGCTGATCCTCTATCTCCACACCATACTCCTGCTCTCTTCCCATTCCTTTAGTGTCGAGAAATCCATATTTATATTCAGCGCCTCTGCTTCCACAGCCTAATATGGTCGAGCATTCCCCAAGTTCACCGGTCTCTGAGTTCAGACATTTATTTTCATCTCAATGCACTTTGGCCTGTCTGTACCTAATAATGTGGGCCCTTGTTTTAGACATCCCAGCCAGGGGATTTATCATCCTTGCTTCCATACAGCCTCGCCCTGTCGGTGATGCACATAGTTCACCCATTTTCCTAAATCCTGTGGAACACAGGCTCAGTCATCTCAACTCTGCTCCCACAACAAGCCTGTCATCCCAGAGATCAGTCTGGTCACTCTTCGTTGCACTCCCTCAATGTCAATTTTGCCCTTTATGAGGAATAGAGACCAATACTGCACAAAATATTGCATAATGTTCGAGATTGGGTCTCACCAAGACCATGTACGGCTGCAGTAAGACACACTTACTCCTGGACTCAAATCCCTTTGAAATGAAGGTCAATATACCATATATTTTCAAAAATGCTGTGTATTCCCGCAGATAGCTGAGCCTGCTCTAACATTAGCGGTAACATTAAAGCAGGCTGGTAATGTTTTGCTGCTGCTGTACAGGAAGTTAGTGAGATCACATCTGGAGTAATGTGCTTAGCTTTCATCTCCTCATTGAGGAAATTACATTGGAATTAAGTCAGAGATTATTATCTCAAATGATTTCTGCAACAAAGGTGTTATTCATAGAATCCCTATCGTGCAGAAACAAGCCATTTGACCCACCGACTCCACACTGATACGCTGAAAACTATCCCATACAAACCCCAATCCCGCCAGCACAATCTCTGCAACCTGACATTTTCCGTGACTAATCCACTTAACCTGCACATCTTAGGACAGCGGGAGGAAACTGGAGTACCCGATGGTAACCCTTGCAAGAACAGGGAGAATGTGCAAACTCCACATAGAGAGTGACTGAGACTGAAATTAAACCCAGATATCTGGTGCTCGAACGCAGCAGTGTTAACCACTGAGCTCCCTCAGTGGGCAACACAGCTTGCCTGCTCAATTCAACTCTCGAAACTTGGCAGAACAGCAAGGAGCTTCCATACATCTCCAAACCTGTCATTGAGCAACAGGAGGAGGACCTTGAGATCTTGAGCAATTTGGTTAGGAATAGGCGCAGAGCATGCAAGCCATCGAGTCTATATTGTAGGAACACCAGGAGGACATTCAGTTCATCGGGTGTGTAAAGTAGAAACAGAATGAGTCCAATCAGCCACTCATGCCTGTTACACAGCAATTGGAGCCAATCTTTTACAGCCTCGTTCCTATCACACGCGAATTGTGAAAGGGACTGTCGAGGTTATAGAAACTGAATAACTTCAAATAACCAACTTCACTCAGGAATGAAAAGTTATGAGTAAATGGTTGAGACTGAAGGCAAATTGTTTATTTCTGTAATTAAGAAATTAACAGGAGACTTTCAAAGTCAAAGCACAATTCATCACAGTCGACATGGTTTTATTAAGGGTAAATCGAGTTTGAATGCTTTGTTTTTAAAAATGCGACAAACAAGGTGAACAAACGGGATCCGAATGATGTGTTATATCTGAACTTTCAGAAGGAAATGCATAAAGTGCCTGACAAAAGATTAATATCAAATACAAGGCACATGGGGTTAGGAAAATGTATTTGCTTGGAGAAAATATTGGCTAACCAATAAAAAACCATGATATGGAAGTGGTGGCTTTGGACTGGGTTGGACAAGGTCAATCATCACACAGCACCAGGTTATAGTCTAACGGGTTTATTTGTAATCACAAGCTTCCATAGCGCTGCTCCTTCATCAGGCGTTAGAGAGAGAAGACCTTAGAAACAGAATTTATGAGGAAAGATCAAAGGGTTGTACAACTCGTGTGCAAGAATTGAACACATCAAAGATAGCTCCTAAATCATTAATCGGTTAGAATGGAGATGAAGGTTTTGATTGATTAATATACAAATACAAGAATTTATTTCAAATCAGTGCCTGGAGACACCTTCAGGTATTATCGATGTCAAGGAGGTGACCCCTTTGGTCAGACAATGTATCTTACAGTGAGGTCTTGTTTGGAGTCTGTCTGTGTCTTCACCTGGATTCAGTCTGGGTTCATTTCCAAAGTAGGAGTTTATGAGGTACCGCATTGACTGACTGTGTACAAATTATACATTTTTTGACAAAATATAATGCATCTGCAACTACAAATCGGCAAATACAAATTCACCCCAGAATTATGTGTATGCGTGTGTGTGTGTGCGTGTGTGTGTGTGTGTGTGTGTGTGCATGTGTGTTTGCGTACACGCGGATATGTGTGTTTGAGAGCGAGGTGGAGTGTTTGCGTGAGGGGGAGAGAGACAGGGTGTGCATATTTGCTTGGAGAAAATATTGGCTAACCAATAAAAAACCATGATACTGGGTTTGAGAGAGGATTTGAACTTTGAGCTATGAAATACAGTCTTAATGAGAGAGGGGAGTATGTGCGTGTGCATGTGAGGGAGGGGGAGTGTGTTTGTGTGCGCGGAGGAGAGGGAGAGAGTGCATGCGTGTATTTATGGGGGAGAGCGAGAGGATGCATGTATCCTTGTAAAAACATAGACAGATTTGGCAGATTCACTTCTCCACACACACTCACACTATAATTTCAGAGCTTCTCCTCTCTGCAGCCTCTGCTCCATTTGTCATTAATGTTACAGACCCAGATGCTGTCATACACTCCCCTTACTCCATCCAGAGTTGGATCACAAAATCCTCAGGTCTCCCTGAATGTCTGAGGCAGCTCACAGCACAACTTCCAGCGAACTATCCGCAGCACCTCCACTGACTTTTCAGTAACAGGAGTCAGTCAGAACCCCTCAGCTACAGGTTAGACGCCCAGTTCTTTACAATAATACCCGAGGGGCTTCCTCATGTTACTGACCACACGATCATCTGAGAGAGACAAACAGGGTTTCAGTGGACAGACACAGACCAAGTTTCAAAGGCATGTCTCACAGCTGCTGGACCCCATTACACAACTTGGAGCAACAGCCTGAGACATACCATTTCATTGTTTCTGAGCTTCACAATACCAACGCTTGATATATTCGGGAGCCAAAAAATCAACCCCAGGGAAAGCTATAGAAAAACAAACAGTGAATTAACTGATAACATGTTGTGAAAATATGGATAAGGAGACAGGGGAGTGGGAGAAATTGGAGAAGTGAGACAGTGGTGGGTCCAATCACAAGAATGGAAACATTCATTATTGCCAGATTCTTGCAAAATTATTGCCAGATCAGTTGAAATGGCTAATTACTTCGAATTGTGAATCTGCCTCACAGAACCATCCTAGACACCGTCTGCGTTTAGATACAAGCCATGGAGTGTTGGACTCCGATTTGCTTTAACAGGTTTGAAGCTGAGAGAATCAGCAGCAGATTAATGGCTTCATTAAGACTGTATTTCATAGCTCAAAGTTCAAAACGCAGATGGGATGAACTAGTGAAGTATATTCCTCAGGTATTGATAGTTAAAATTAAAAATGGTCAGGATACGGTGTCTGTAATCAGCTCGTGGCTAAAGGGATCATCATAGATGCGACTCATCTGTTTCAGCCTCAGTAACTGGCCACAGGTGAGATTGAGTCAGAGGAAGGAAATGGAATTTGTGACCAGAACAGAAGATAGTGTCCTCCAAGCTTTCAATGTTTAAGTAGCAAGGGCAGTGATACAATGAATCCTGGTTCATAGCTGAAACTGAGTAGTTCACCCCACAAGGCGCAGTGTCAGAACTAAAGAAGGAGAGAAAGAATGAAACAGGTTCACTGTTGTTGTTCCTGTTGGTTTGGAGAGTGAATGTTTACAGAGTAGAGAAATTTAAAAGAACAGTAATGCAGTTGCACATGGTTAATGCAAATAATAAATGGACAGTGAAACTTACCGGGGTCTCCAACAATAGCCAGGATAGGATAACAAAAATATTGAGGAGAAAGTGAGGACTGCAGATGCTGGAGACCAGAGCTAAAAATGTGTTGCTGGAAAAGCGCAGCAGGTCAGGCAGCATCCAAGGAGCAGGAGAATCGACGTTTCGGGCATAAGCCTGAAGAAGTGCTTAGGCCCGAAATGTCGATTCTCCTGTTCCCTGGTTGCTGCCTGACCTGCTGCGCTTTTCCAGCAACACATTTTCAGCTCTAAAAGAAAAATGAATAATGTAAATTGCATATTTGATCCGCGGTGCTAATGGCCATCAGTAATATGTAGAAAGAGTTGAAACATAACCGGATAAACTCCTGTCCATTGTTGGAACATTGCAGTTTATTGTTTTCAGATTCTAATCCATTGTTGGAAAATTCCATTTTAATGTTCTCAGATTCTGATCTCTCTTCCCCTTCTCTCTGGAGCTGCTGATCGCTGTTAGTGCTGTCCATGTTGTTCCCACTCATACCATGGGATGACATATTGAACAGAGCCCATTTATCATTAAAAGATGGACAGCCCCCACTGGGATAATTATAATTCACTGAGACTGACATTAATCACAATCACTAAACAAAAAGATTCAGTTAACCAATTCCATACATCATGTTATATATCACAAAGAAAGGGAGAATCTTTGCAGTTTGAATACAATGGATTTGGTTTGCTGAGGGATCGATTATAAATCTTTCAATGTTATTAATCTTTCTTCCCTGTATGTGGGAGCATTGCTGGAGCACTGCTGGGTTGGATATATTTTGCCCTGTTTCTTCAGAGGACAGGAATAAAATAACAGACGGCTGCAAAAGATGTCTGGTGGGGAAGTTTCTATATACCTTTCTGTAATGCTGCTCCTAGTTTGAAATGTCATGTTATCAAGTCATGCAGAACCTGAGACATCATTCAGAGCATTGAAACTGCTACTCAGAAATAGGGAAAAGCAGGAGGCAGTCACTCAACTGCTCGATACTGTGACACAGAAACAGGAGGGAGACATTCAACTACTCGATACTGGGACACAGGAACAGGAAGCAGTCACTCAACTGCTCAAAACTGGGACACAGGAACAGGAGGGAATCACTCAACTGCTCGAGACTGGGACACAGGAACAGGAGGGAGTCACTCAACTGCTCGAGATTGGGACACAGGAACAGGCGGCAGTCATTCAACTGTTTGAGACAGGGACACAGGAACAGGAGGCAGTTATTCAACTGCTTGAGGCTGGGACACAGGAACAGGAGGCAGTCACTCAACCGCTCGATACTGGGACACAGAAACAGGAGGGAGTCACTCAACTGCTAGATACTGGGACAGGGGGAATCAGGGGGCGAGTGAGGCCCCAGGATCCTGTTACGCAGGAACACAAGGAGGTGACTCACTCCCCATCAGTATGGGTCACTGGGAAAGGAGGGAAATTGTCTTGTTTCGGACAGAAATATCTGAATATGTTGAATGAGCGAGCCTTTCAATCCTGCTCCAACCTTCTTTAAGACCACGGCTGATGTGATTGTGATTTCCTCATTCCATTTTACAAAGACCCCTCTCTCTGCAGCCTCTGTTCCATTTGTTGTTCATGTTGCAGACCCAGATGCTCTAACTGCAACCCCCAAGACCCATCCAGAGTAGGTCACCAAATCCTCTGGCGTTCCTGAATGTCCCACAGCAGCTTAAAGTACAGTCTCCAGGAAACCGTCCCCAACATTTCCACGAATGTACCAAAATTAGAATTTAGTCAAATGTCACTCAAATGCAAGTAGGAAGCCTGGTCTGAATCAGTAGCAGTTGAGGGGATTCCTCATGTTACTGAGCACATGATTAGCAGAGAATGATTAACACAGGTGTTCAATGGATTTGCACTGAGCAAGTTACAAAGATGTGCCTGAAAACTGCTGAAACCCCACTGTCCAACATCGAGCCCAGGGCAGGATACTGTTAAGTCAAAGAAAATGCAAGCTATGTATTTTGAACATTGTTTCTATGCTTCTTAATGTTGGAAGCTGATGCTCTCTGGTGAGCAACATTCAAGGCAAGAGGAAGATATGGGACTGTTATTCACATTAAAACTGGACAATTAAAATTTGATGTCAGGGTTTAAATACCAACAGTTTAAATAGCAACAAATGGTAGGGATTTGGGAAATAGACAGAGAGAGAGAGACTTAGATACAGTGCTATGGGGGATGTGTTCACAGGTTACAGAATGCTGAAGTGATGGCATTTGGATGGCATCTCACAACATAAACTGGTATTTCCGGGAATGAATAATTAATGGGATATTGGTGTGAGGTCAGACAGAGTCATAGAGTCTTGGAGATATGCAGCACGGAAACAGACCCTTCAGTCTAACTCGTCCATGCCGATCAAATATCCCAAATTAAACGAGTCCTATTAAACAAATTTGGACCATATCAATGTAAACCCTTCCTCTTCATGGACCCATTCAAATTTCTTTTAAATGTAGTAAGTGTAACAGCCTCCTCCATCTCCACTGGCAGCTCATTCCACACATGCACCACCCTCTGTTGGAAAAACTTGCTCCTTCGGTCATTTCTAAATCTTACCCCTCTCACTGGAAATCCTTGCCCTCTTGTTTTGGGGAAAAGACCTCGGCGATTCATCCTATACATGCCCCTCACGCTACAGGAAAAATAGCCCCAACCTACTCACCCTCTTGCTTTAGCTAAATCCTGGCAACATCCTTGTAAATCTTTTCTGACTCCCTTCAAGATTCACAATATCTTTCTGATAGGAGGGAAACGCGAATTGAATGCAGTACTGCAAAAGTGGCCAAACTAGGTGCTGTACAGCAGCAACGTGACCTCCCAATTCATACAGTCAAAGCACTAGCCAGTAAAGGCAAGCATACCAAATGCCTTCTTCACTATCCTACCTACCTGTGATTCTACGTTCAATGAATTATGAACCTGGATTCCATGGTCTCTTTGATCAGGAACACCCCACTGGACCTTACCATTATTGTATCCGTCCTGCCCTGCTTTGCATTTCCAAAATTCAGCACCTCACATGTATCTAGATTAAACACCATTTGCCATATCTCAGCCCATCAGCTCATCAGCTCATCTGATTGTACTCTGAGATAAACCTTCATTACTGTCCACTAAAGCATCAATTTTGGTGTCATCTGCAAACTTACCAACTATCACTGCTATGTTCACATCCAAATGGTTTATATAAATCTTAAAAAGCAGTGGACCCAGCACTGATCTTTGTAAAACACCAGTGGTCACAGACGTCCTGATGAAAAAGCAACCCATCGCTACCACCTTCTGTCTCCGACCTTCGAGCCAATTTGTGTCCACATGGCTAGTTCTCACTGTATCCCATGCGAACTAAACTTGTTAACCACTCTGCCATGTGGAAATTTGTGAAATGTCTGACTAAAGTCCATATCAACAATGTGCACCTCTCGGCCTCAATGAATCCTCTTAGTCACTTCTTCAAAAAAACTCAGTCAATTTAATGAGACATGATTCCCCATGCTTCAAGCCATGTTGCCTATCCCTTGTCAGTCCTTGCCATTCAAAATACATGCAAACCTTGTGCCTCATAATCCTCACCAACAACTTGCACTCCACTGACGTCAGGCTTACCGGCTTTTCCTTACCATCCTTCTTAAATAGTTTTAGTAATTGCACCAAGTTTGCAAATCTCCTATCTTCCGGTATCTCACCTGAGAAAATTGACAATACAAATATCTCAGCAAGGGGCCCAAGAATCACTTCCCTCGTTCCCACAGAGTACAAGTGATCAGGTCCTGGGGATTTTCCCACCTTTATAGGCTTTGCGAAGTCCAGCATCTCGTCCTCTGTAATACAGACACTTTTCACGATATCACTGTTGATTTCCAAAGTTCTCTGGCGTCCATATCCTTCTGTGCAGTCAAAATGCTTGTTTAGTGCCGCCACCATCTCCTGTGGTTTCGCACATCGGCAGCTTTGCTGATCTGTAAGTGGCCCAAAACTCTCCTGAGGTACTCTTTTGTCCTTAATGTACGTGTGGAGTACATTTGGATTATCCTTAACCCTATTTGCCAAAACTATCTCATGTCCCCAGCATGGTCTCCTTATGTCCCGCTTAAGTATACTCCTCCTGGCTTTAGACTCACTAGACATTGACTTTAAATATGGAATTAAGAGGCTAATGACGATGATGAATCTATTTTCGATTTTTGGAAAAAAAATCCATCTGGTTCGCTGATGTCCTTGAAGGAATTAAACTGCCACACTCACCTGTCATTGGTTACATGTGACTCCAGACTAACAATAATGTGTTTGACTCTTAACTGCCCTCTGGGCAATTAGTGATGGGCAATAAATGCAGGTGCAGCCAGTGATACCCTCATCCCGTGAATGAATACTGAAAAAACCTGGATGCCTGCTCTCTCTACCTGACATATACTTCCCTATTATCCGTGACTAGAACCTCAATTTCTCCAGTCCTCCAGCATTCCTTACACCTACCAGCCTTATCCTACATCCAAACTGTGATATGCTGTCTCTGTGCTCTTGCTATCTCATTTTTTGAAGGCTTCCCTCTTCTCAGCTGGTCCAGTAACTGCGAATATCTGTCCCAATCCTGTTTGGAAGTTCTTGCTAATATCATCAAAATCGGCCTTCCTCCAATTTACAACATTATCTTTGAGATCCAATTCATTCTTTTCATCTCTATTTTAAAACTAATCGAATTATGATTATTTGTCCCAAAGTGCTTCCCAACTGATACCTCAGTCAACTGCCGTGCCTTATTTCCCAAGCATAGGTCATGTTTAGCTTGTTCTCTGTGATGGAGAACATTGGATAAGCAACTGCAGCTTTGTAAATGGGAGTGGGGTCAGCAATGGATTCGACTCATTGGATTGAATCTAACAATAATTTGTCTCCTCGCCATTTTCACTGAGTGTGACAGAGGGATCGACTGCACAAAGCCGAGCTAGTTTCCTGATGCTATCTTTTGAACTCATCTCATTAACTACCCGCCACAGCTCATGGTGTCTCTTTCATTCAATACCAGGCCGATTCTCCCACCCATTATGGCTGGAGGTACTCACCATCGCCCGGATACCCCTGGATATTCCGTTATCCCTGGCACTGGTGCCATCTTTAAAAGCCCACTGGGCACATGGTTGAGCTTTTTCCGTTTGGAGCTGCCCTGCACAGTTTACCCCGAGCATGGCAGATAAGGGGTAATTACACCACGGTTTGTCGACAGGGGCACGGAGGTCCTGGTGGATGGGCTATTACTGAGGAGGAACATTTACTTCCCAGAGGAGGCCACACCACCAAACCCACCGAGCATGGTCTGAGCTCACCACCCAGCTCACTGCAGTATCTGCAGTCTGAAGAAATGTCCACTAGTACAGGACAAGCATCAATAACCATCCCTGCTCTGTCAGGATAAGGGTCACTGTACTCTCTCTGCTCCCTCACACTCACTGTGCATCTTTTGCAGCAGCTACCCCCGAACAAGACTCATGCTTCACCACTCCCACTGCTGCATTCAGTACCTTCCCCCGCCTCTCTCTCTCGTCCCCTCTCTCTACCCCCACAATCCCCTCCCAACACTAATAATACTGCATTAATACAGCACTGTGGACTCCCTCCAGGCGCCTCACCATATCTGCCCCCACCTACACCAGCACTAACAGTAGGGCCACCCACTCTTACCCTCACTCCCTCCCCTGCTCCATTGCAGACGAAACAGCCTGGAATAGGAAAGAAATGACCAAGTCTGGTAGTGGAGTGCCTGACATCCATTCCCCCAGCAGCCCGTTTCCCCTGCCATGTGGGGAGTACCCTGGTACGATCTGGAGAGGACTGGGATGCCGCGGAAGGAGATTCTGAACCATCCACCTCCCACCGACCGAGTAAGGAGCAATGTTCAGTGAAGGGAAATTCTCACTTTAAACTCACTGTCAGTTCTGTTTCCCCCCGGCACAACTTAGAAGCCATGGCCCTGATGTCATCTCCGTTTTGTGTTGAGCTGGTACAAATAGAATCCCCACGGTTTCGGTGGGCAGGAGGATGGACTCACAACACACCATCTCCACCACCTCCCTGGAAGAGAGCACGGAAGCTCCCTCCTCCTGTAAACAGCTCAGGTACTGAAAATAAACTGTGATATTTACTGCTACCCTTACTTGTCCTGACATATTCGATAATCTGTGCTCATATACATTCAGCACCCTCTGCTCTTGCACCTCCTTTATGACGGTACAGCCTGTTAAATATTGCCTTTCTACCAAAGAACATCACCTCACACTGTTCTGCTTTGATCGGCATCTGCCATACACCTGAACACTACACCAAAATATAACTTTCCTGTTGGAGTTCCACACCATCCTCAACAAACATTACAATTCTTCCAGGTTTGATATCTACAAACATTGAAATTGTCCTACAGTCACACTCCACATGGAAATACTGACACACACCAGACAGAACAACTGAAATATTGACAAGGTTACCATGGAGCGAGAGAAATACTGACACACTCTCCATGTCTGTGTTATTGTCAATGTGTAGCAAGTGCCTCTCTGTGTCTGTATTCGTGTGTGTATCTGTGTTGGGCAGGTCTGGCAGTCTCTGTGGTGGTTGAAGTGATGTAATATCCCGCAATATGGGTTCTGAGTAAGGATCACTGGATCCAAAACGTCAACTTTCATTTCTGTCCAATGATACTTACAGAGCTGCTGGGCTTTCTGTTGTTGTCAATCTCTATTGCTCCAGGAGAAAGTGAGGACTGCAGATGCTGGAGATCAGAGCTGATAAATGTGTTGCTGGAAAAGGGAAGCAGGTCAGGCAGCATCCAAGAAGCAGGAGAATCGACATTTTAGGCATAAGCCTGATGCCTGAAGAAATCTCTGTTGCACCCCAAACCCCATCCCTCACCCCCCACGCTACTGTGATCGTGGTGGTAAAGTATGAAAACCATTAGGGATTCAGTTTGGGAGGGCAGCAGCTCACAGCACAATCCACTCTGCATTTTGATTGCAACACACACACACACACATACACATATTGTGCCTCACACACACACACACACACACACGAATTGTGTCACACACACACAGACACACACACACACACGTATTGTGTCACACACACAGAGACACACACACACACACGTATTGTGTCACACACACAGACACACACACAAAAACACACACGTATTATCATTGTTTGGAAGCCCTCAGAGTGGAACATGTTCATGTGCAGAAATGTCTGCGCTCCTTCTGCAATGTGGAAATCGTTTGTCACTTGGTAGTATTTCCAACACACAGTGTACTCATTAAAGCGTTTTTCCATTGCAATTATATCCAAGCAAATCCGAGTAAGCCACATTGCAAGGTAATGAGATTAATTTTAATGCATTTCCTGTAACTTGGAATTTTTAATGTTTTACTCTTACAAGTAACCTTATATGTGAGAAAGAATCGACAAGACCTAAACCAGACCAGCAGAGTGTGGGATTGTATCACTTCATACAAAAGAGGGAAAGGGAGAGGAAGAGAAAGTGGTTTTGATCCCGTTTCAGTGATTCACACCAAAACCAACAAGAGTTCCCATTGCACAGAGATCCACACACTAATGCAGGAACACATGTAACAGCCACAGAGAGATAGACATGCACACAGTGGTACACAGTGACATATATATAGACACACGTGAATAGACAAAGACCAACAGAAACGTGCAGATACATACTTCGGTGGTCTAAATACACATAGACTCATCGAGTTATACAGGGTATTGCAAACAGACCTATCAGTCCATACAGTCCATGCAGACAATAATTCCAAACTAAACTCGTCCCATCTGCCTGCGCTTGGCCCACATTTGTCCAAACGTTCACTTATTCTTGTACTTAGTCAAATGCATTTTAAATGCTGTCGCTTTACCCACAATCCATCACTTCCTCAGGAAGTTCACTCTCGACACGAACCACATGCTGTGTAAAAAAAACCCTTACGGGTCCTGATCACGTGGACCAAATAACTCTGTAGGAAGCTAAGGAATTGATTGCAGGGCCCCTTGCTGAGATTTTTTTTCATCAATAGCCACAGGTGAGATGCTGGAAGTCATGAGTTTGACGAAAGTTGTGCTATTAAACAAAATGGAAAGGAAGAGCGAAGTAACTATAAATTGGTGAGCCTGATATCAGTGATAGGCACGTTGTTGGAGGGAATCATGAGGTGCAGGATTTAGATGTATTTGGAAAGACAAAGACTGATTACAGACAGGCAGATATGAGGACTGCAGTTGCTGGAGATGAGAGTCGAGATTGGAGTGGTGCTAGAAAATCACAGCTGGACAGGCAGCAGCTGAGGAGAAAGGATAATTGAGGTTTTGGGCAAAAGCGCTTTATTAGGATAGTCAAATGGGGTTGTGCCTGGGTAATCATGTCTCACTAACTTGATTATTTCTTGTTGAGAAGTAACAGAGAGGATTAATGAGGGCTGAACGCTTGATGTGATCTATATTGAATTCAGTCAGGCATTCGATAAGGTTCCGCATGGGAGATTGGTTAGCAAAGTTAGGCCACATGGAATACAGGGGGAATTAGGCAGTTGGATACAGAATTGTTTTAAAAGTAGAGGACAGAGGGTTGTGGTGGAGGGTTGTTTTCCAGACTGGCGGCCTGTGACCAGTGGAGTGCCACAAGGATCAGTGCTGATTCTGCTACTTTTCATCATGTATATAAATGGTTTGGATATAAACATGAGATGTATAGTTCGTAAGTTTGCAGATGACACCAAAATTGGAGGTATAATGGCTAACAAATAAGGATACCTCAGATCACGATGGGATCTTGATCAGATGGGACAATGGACTGAGGAGTGGCAGACAGAGTTCAATTTAGATAAATGTGAGATGCTGCATATGGGAAAGGCAAATCAGGGCAGGACTTATACACTTAATGGTAAAGTCATGGGGAGTGGTGCTGAACAAAGTGACCTCACAGTACAGGTTTATAGTTACTTTAAAGTTGATTTGCAGGTAGATAGAATAGTGAAGAAAGTATTTTGTATGTTATTGGTCAGTGCATTGTGTATATGACTTTGGAGACTGGATTACGTTTGTACAGGACATTGGTTAGACCACTTTTAGAATACTGTATGCAATTCTAATCTACCTGCTGTAGGAAGGATGTTGTGAAACTTGAAAGGTTTCAGAAAGGGTTTACAACAATGTTGCCAGGATTGGAGTGTTTGAGATACGGGGAGAGGCTGAATAGGCTGAGGCTGTTTTCCCTGGAGCATCAGAGGATGAGGATTAACGTTAGATGTTATAAAAATCATGGGTGCAATGATTAGAGTGAATAGACAAGGTCTTTTCCCTAGAGTAATGCAGTCGAAAACAAGACGGCAAAGGTTTAAGGTGAGATGGGAAAGACATAAAAGTATCCAATGAGCAACATCTTCATTTAGCGGGTGTTTGTGAGTAATGAGCTGCCAGAGGAAGGTGTGGAAGCTGGCACAAATACAACACTTAAAAGGCATATGGATGAGCAGATGAATGGGAAGGGTTCAGGTAGAAATGGGCCAAATGCTGGCAAATGGGAGGAGATTAATTTTGGCTATCTGGCCTGCATGGACCAAAGGGCCTCTTTGCATGCTATGCAGTTCTATGACGCTACGTCTTTTTAGAAACGTACTCCTCTTATCTTAAAACAATCCCCCAGTCAGAGAAAAGACACCTACCATTCAGCATTCGATACCCCTCATAAAATTATAAACATCTATAAGTTACCTCTCAGCCTCCTACGCTCCAGTAGATAATGTCCAAGTTTATCGAGCCTGTCCTTATAACTCAAACACTCCATTCCCAGCAACATCCTGATAAATCTCTTCTGAACTCTCCCGAACTTGATAATATCCTTTATATAACAGGGCGACCAGAACTGCACACAGACCTCCAGGACATGCCTCATGAATGTCCTGTGCAACCTGAACATACCGTCCCAAGTCCTGCACTCAAAGGACTGTCCACTGCTACTTGTCATGTGTATAAATGATTTGGATGTGAACATAGGAGATATCGTTAGTAAATTTGCAGGTGATACCAAAATTGGAAACGTAGTGGACAATGAAGAAGGTTACCTCAGAGTAAAATGGTTTCTTGATCAGATGGGCCAATGGATTTAGGAATGGCAGATGTAGATACATTTAGATAAATGTGAGGTGGTGCATTTTGGAAAAGCAAATCAGAGCAGGACACATACACTCAATGGTAAAGTTCCGGGGAATGTTGCTGAACAAAGAGACCTTGGAGTACATGTTCATAGTTCCTTGAAAGTAGAGTCGCAGGTAGATAGGATAGTGAAGGTGTTTGGTATGCTTTCCTTTATTGTTCAGACCACTGAGTACAAGAGTTGGGAGGTCATGTTGTGGCTGTAAAGGATATTGGCTGGGCCTCTTTTGGAATATTGTGTGCAATTCTGGTCTTCTTCCTGTTGGAAAGATATTGTGAAACTTGGAAGAGTTCAGAAAAGATTTTCAAGGATGTTGCCAGGACTGGAGGTTTTGAGCTGTAGGGAGAGCCTAATAGGGTGCGGCTGTTTTCTCTTTGGGTGAATTATAGAGGTTCGTAAAATCAAGAGAGGCGTGCATAGGGTAAATAGACAATATATTTTCCCTAGGTTGGGCGAGTCCACAACCAGACGGCATAAGTTTAGGGTGAGAGGGGAAAGATTTAAAAGGGACCTCATGGGGCATTTTTTTGCACAGAGGATGGTGCGCGTATAGAATGAGTTGCCAAAGGAAGTAGTGGAAGCTAGTAAAACTAAACTATTTAAAAGACATCTGGATGCATATATGAATAGGAAGGATTCAGAGGGATATGGGCAACGTGTTGGCAAATTTAACGAGATTAGGTTAAGATACCTGGTCGGCATGGACGATTTGGACCAGAGGGTCTGTTTCTGCGCAGTACATCTCTATGACTCTATGTGTCTACAATGAAGGCCAGCAAGCGAAACACCTTCATAACCACCCTGTCTACACATAATGCAAACTTCAAAGAGTTATGCCTGAAACCCTAGGTTCGTTCTGTTCTGCAACAATACCATTGGCTCGACTTTTCATTGAAAATGTGTTTTCTTTGTTTGTTTTACCAAAGTACAATACCTTGCATTTATTAACATTAAACGCCACCTGCCATTCTTTAGCCCAGTGAGTGATAGTACTTGGGAAGAAAGGCTGGAAAATAATCAGCTGTCTGTATTATTTAATGGTTTTAGGAAGAGGGAAGTCAAACGTTAGAGGTGAGAAACAGTGATCGCCGTTTGAGGCCAGAAAGTATGCTCTGTCTTAGTCTCTGATGTTCAGTGTTGATATCTATTCGAGATCCTTCATAGTGCAGTGTGTGTCTGCAGGATTTCATTCCGTCATATTGCAGATTACAGATAATAGTCTTTTAAACTGGAAATAATAGCCAAGTATTTAAAGATGTTCATAGTTTATCTCGAAGGCAGAGCACATAAACTCAACATCCTACAATTGAGGCAAGTACCTTGCATTTTTTAAACAATGTTATTATTCTCACTGTGTTATTCAGTAAAGTCAACCAGATTTCAATGAATCTATACCAAGCTGGCACTTAAAATTAAAGATTTGGGCATGGTTTAGGTCTTGTGTAGTCAGTAGTGTCCCTACCTCTGATGCCAAGCTCTGGATTCTATTCCAATTCCTGAATTTGTCTGAAAGTATCCTTAGCTCGAGACCACACAGTCAGGATTCAGGTGCAGATATGTGTCACAGCATGTCAGAACAGGCTGATGAACACACACACAGGAGAATAATGATGGAAGTTTAGGGACTATTATGGAGTAGTGGTAGGGTCCCTATCTCTGGCCGCAAAGCTCTGAGTTCAAATCCTCCCAGAGGTGTTTATAATATGTTTGAATATGTTGATTAAAATGAGGTTAGAATTGTGATTTGATCGAGATGGAAGAGATTTCAGTATTCAATTTCAGAATTTAAGCCCCGGATGACTGAAACCACAGGCCCTGAGTTGTAGTCACATTTGCACTTTCTAGAGGTTTATAAATTCATGAAGGGCATGGATAGGGTGAGTAGTCAAGTTCTTTTCGCCATATTTGGAAGTCCAAAATTAGAAGGCACAGATTTAATATGAGACGGGAAGGATTTGAAATGGAGCTCAGGGGAAACTTATTCACTCATAAAGTGGAGTGTGTATATAATGAACTGCCGGAGGGAGTGGTGGAGCTTCGTATAATTACAACATTTAAAAGGCATCCAAATAGGCATATTAATAGGAAGGATTTAGAAGGATATGGGCCAATTGCTAGCAAATAGATTAGGTTTCCTACAGTGTAGAAACAGGCCTTTTTGCTCAACAGATCAACACCAACTCTCTGAAGAGTTACCCACCCAGAACCATCCACCTACATTTACCCTTGACGAATGCATCTGACACTATGTGCAATTTAGCATGGCCAATTCAACTAATCTGCACATCTTTGGACTGTGGGAGGAAACCAATGCAGACACAGGGAGAACTTGCAAACTCCACACAGTCAGTTACCCTGGTACTATGAGGCAACAGTGAGCTGTTCAGTCCAGAATCAGTTTGGAGTTCAGCTGTGTGGACAGTCTCCCTCTCTCTCTCCCTCTTTGTCTCTGTTTGTCTCTGTCTGTCTCTCTCTGTCTCTGTCTCTCTCTGTCTCTCTCTCTCTGTCTCTCTCTGTCTCTCTCTCTGTCTCTCTATCTGTCTCTCTCTGTTTTCTCTCTCTCTCTCTCTCTCTCTCTCTCTGTCTCACTCTCCCTGCGCCCTTCTAACTTCAACCTATAAGCATATGTTCCACTTTTACAGTTTTTAAGGGGGGTTTGCTTATTGGGACTGTTGTGTACATTCAGAACAGCTAATGAAGTCTAGCTTCGATAGATTGAGTTCTGTAGGGTTCTTTATTCTGTTCTATGTCTTTCATTGTGTAATTTTGTGAATTATTTTGGTCTATTTTAAAATCTGATAGTCAACCTAGCTGGGTTACTCTGGGTAATTTTCACTGTGCGCTTACTGAAACAAATTGCAAAGTTATGGTCTCCGCTGCTTAAGAATGTTTTGAGTGAGCTGGCCTAGTCCATAACAACAGGCCTCCAGTCTGAAAAACAACTCTCCTCAATAATGCTGTCTCCTGTTATTCGGCAAACACACACACACGTATGCAGACCCACGTGCACAAACACAGAGAGATACAGACACATACAAAGAGACACACATATGCACACAGACACACATACACATATACACACGCACAAAGACACGCACACAGCGTCACACAGACACATGCACACGCACAGACACACAGAGACAACACATGCACGCAGACACACACGGATACACAAAAGACACACACAAAGACATATACACACATGCTCATCCATGTATACACACACACAGACACATTAGCGTCTTTAGGATATAACTGGATAAGTTATGCTTAAAGATGGGATCAGGGCTTCTCGTAAGAAGGCAGGCGAATTGGGCTGAAAAACATGTCAGACATGATCAATAGCTCAGTAGACTGGATGGGCCAAATGGTCTTTTTTTTCTGCTCTACCTTTTTACAGTCTATGGTACATGCATTTGTCTGTGTTTGCGTGTATACTTATATGTGCATGTGTCTATGTGTGTATCTGTGTTTTTGTGTCTGTGTTTGAGTGCGTCTGTGTGGACACGTTTGTGTGTGTGTTTGAGTGTGTCTGAGCGTCTGTGTTTGAGTGTGTCTGTATTTGAGTGTGCCTGAGTGTGTTTGTCTGTGTATGTATCTGTGTGTGTATGTCTGTGTATGTTTGTGCTCCTCAGTATTTTCAGAAATGGAATTATCAATGTACATTTTTGTAAATTCTATTCTGTTTGACATTCACCTTTCCATCATAGTTTGAGGAAATTTGTTATTTTAACAAATGATGGAAATCAACCTGACCTCTTCCGAGGATGACACTGACCCAATTTGACACCTATATCATTGGCCATATCATCAATCTGGTTACACCCATAATTTGCTGTGACCAATGGAGGAGTGTCTGTAGAAAAGAAAACAGTTACCCAACAACCCAAGGAACTCTGGGCCAGTGAACCAGACATCAATGGTGGGTGCGTTGTTTGTGGGGTTTCTGAGGGATAGCCAATTGCATGCATTTTCAAAGACAAGGATTGATTGGGTGTAGTCACCATGGTTTTTTGCATGAGAAATCATGTCGCACTGATTTGACTGAGTTTGTTAAAGAGGTGACAAAGCAGATTGATGAAGGCAGTATTGTAGATGTTCTCCATACAGATTAGACCAAGTTGTTCGACAAGATTCTGAATATTAGGCAAGTTAGTAAGGTTAGGTCACGTGGGAACCAGCGCCCCCAAGCCAATTGAATACAAAATTAGATTGAAGGGAGGAGACAGATGTTGGTAGAGGATTGCTTTTCAGACTGGAGGCATGTTTTAAGGTACGAGGGGAAATATTTTATAGGGAACTTAGATGCATTATTTTCATACAGAGGGAGGTGTCCATATGGAATTATCTGCCAGAGGAAGTGGTGGAGTCTGGCATCTTGATGGGTATCTGAATAAGAAGGTTTAGAGGAATATGAGCAAAATGCTCTCAAATCAAACTCGATGATAATGGGATACACTTACACAATTGCATGCTTTATGACTCTATAAGAGGGAAGAGCAGAAATTCTAAACAGGCAATTCAAGTGGGAATTCTCTTCCTCACAATTTTGAGATGTCTCTTTGTTTACATTTATTCAACGCTGAGTTCGTTAAATATTGGACAGAGAAGTGGCACACTGACAGGAAAGTGGAGCTGAGACCACAACCTGATCAGCCACAATCTTAGTCCCTGGTAGAGAAGGCTCAAAGTGTCTAATTACCCACTCCTGCTCCTCAGTCCCATGTTTCTGTGTTCCATTCTGCCCACCAAACCTGCTAGCCAGGAGCAGTTAGAGACTACTTACTCCTATGACCTCGTGCACAGAAACAGAGGAGACCATTCAGCCCCTCAAAACTGTCAAACCCAGTTTGGGCTGATTTGGAAAGTGTAATTGGAAAACCAGGCAGGGTATGAAAGAGTCTCCTCATCACTCCTAACTGAGCTTCCCCTTTCTGCAACTTGTACTTCGTTTGTTGGTCAAGTTGTAGACCCAGTTTCACTGTGAATACAGCCCCCATTCCTCACCCAGAGATGGTGCAGCTAATCTGGTCATATTCAATAACAGAGCTTCCAGGAAAATAACCGCCTCTACTTTCCAATAACAGAATGTGAGAACATCACAAACAGGAGTATGTCATTTATCCTCATTCCCCCGACCACCCCACCCACCCCATCCCCGCAAGCCTGCCTTGCCACACAATAAGATCATAATGTCTAATTTCCTCTTTCATGTCCAATTCTTCACAGCCCTCAACGCTCTGACCGGTCAAAAAACACTCCCTGCCCCCACACTGTAGCCTAATAATATGAGCAAAAGATGTGCATCCAAGGGTTCAGGGAAGAGTGACTGGCCCTGACATCAAGGCATCATCTAACTAAGGACGGTCTCAAGGAGCCTGAACAGGATTGCACTTAATGGGAATGAGTTGTAAACTTTCCTGGCTCGAGTGATTTAAAGCTTAAAGCACAATGATTGTGATTTGTGTACAAAAATCCATGCATTGTGGACATGTCTGCAAAAAATCCTCAAGGTAGCTTCCTCAGCACAAACATCTTCAGCTGTTTTATACATGTCTTGCCCACACCATAAGATTACAAGTAGGGGTGTTTACTGAAGATCATGCAATATTCAGAAAAAAAGACACCTTTAGCTCCTGAACCAGTCTGTGTCCATGTGCAGAAAGACCTGGTCAACATTCAGGCTTGTGGTGTTGAAGGGTCGGTAACATTCATGTAACAGCACGGCCAGAGACTGCACATTTCCACAGATAAAAGGAGGAGCTCATTCAGCTCCTCACGCTCGTTTCACAGGAATATAAGGAAGTCATGCAGCTCTATGAAATGATTGGAGAAGAGTAGAGATAGCCCATTTAGTGCCTCCAACCAATTACACAGGAAGGGAAAGAGTCATGTGCTTCGGACAACACCAAAGCCCCTCAAAAATATTTGAATACGGTGGTCTAGACTATAATTTTTTTTATTTTATAGGAAACGTGAAGAGTCTCTTCCAGATGCAATGTGATTGGTCAAACGACAAGACGTTAAGAAAAACACAATTTATTTAAACACTAAAGTTAAAATACAGGCAAACAAACAGGTATTCAGAAAAATAAGTCTTTTGGAAATCTTATCACAATTGTAGATAGAGCAACCATTATTAATTAAGAGTTCTGATACAGTAATATCCCATAAACACATACTTGGCAAAAAGGAAAGTTCAGTCACAGATTCTCAGATGCAGTTCTCCAATCGAGTACAGAAAAAAATCAAGTGAAAATTCAGAGAGAGTTGCAGTCAGGAGTCTTCCACTGAAGCTTCCAATTCTATTGAGACCCTAATAGCTTCTGATGTTACTGAGAAACGAAAACCCTTCCTTTAATGTGGCACCCAGAACTGCACACAGTATTCTATCTATGGCCTAACCAATCGCATGTTTAGTTCATATTATTTTGCCTCGATGAATAAACTCTGTGCCTACAATTCCATGTGTTTTCTTACCTAGCTTTTACACTGTCCAGTCGCATTCAGGGATATGTGGAGAAACACCCTCTGAGCTTCCTAGTGTGCTGCCTTTCATTGAGCACTCCCATATGAGATTCCTTCTTCCACTCTGCATCACCTCATATTTATCAGGTTTGCATTCCGTTTGCCATTGATCTGCCCATCTGACAATTCCATTGGTGTCTTCCTGTAATATAAAGCCTTCCTCCTCACTGCCAACCACCTGGCCATTCTTTGTATCAAACACAAAATAACTTATTATAGTTGGCCCCCCACCCCCACTCCCCTCTCCACCCTCCAAATTCACATCTGAATCATTTATGAATACAACAAATAATAAGATACACTGCACTGCTCGCTGTGGTACACCACCAGACAATGGTCTATCTCCACCACCTTTCGAGTAACTTGGGAACACATCGCTGTTCTCTAGTCTTCTGGCATTTTATTTGCTTCAGATTCAACTTAAACATTTAGGTCAGATCATTCCCTCTCTTGTATCCAACAGCATCCTGAGATACAACTCATCTGGACTTTACATGATCCAAAACCATCAATCCCAACTTGCATATTATATCAATCTGTTCTAGACCTTCATAATGCATCTTCTTTAATTCTCTACATGCCTCCCCCTTCTACCAAGTGAAGAAGATGTGAAGCTCTTGTGTCACAATCGATCAATGTTCACCAGCTTCACACACAGTTAGCCCCCTTGGTTTCGAAATTGTTTCCTGATTATTCTGTTCTGATTGATCTTTTTGTAGAATATCTTGGGATTCCCCCAACATTTCCTGCTGCACTTCTCCATGCCCCTGTGTTAGTCAATCTGCTGTGCGTGAATTTTCTAAGATCCCCTGACATCACCTCTCATTGTTTGAAACAGTACATAACACAGGTATAATCTCATCTGCACTGCATGCAGTCTGTGCAGAACGCCTTTACTTCAATATTCCAATTTCCTTTAAATGAAGGCCAACTTCACTTTTACCTTTCCATTTCCAAATGTCCCTCCTGTTCTGCGTTGGTTTAATTTTATTTACTATTCACGTTCTGAATTCTTAAACATCCAGCTGAATATCCAACTATATTACATCCAATAGTTGTCCATTGTCTCCATCTACAAGAAACATCTTCAAACCATTTCAGAAACACTTTGTTAACAGTGATTATTCGGGGGAGATCCAAGATGGCGGCGAATTAGTAGGTCTGCCCTGCTGAGCTCTGCACCAGATCCCAGACAAAGTGGTGCGTTCATCCTCTATTTCTTCCCTATTGTGGTAAACATCTGTCGCTTTTGATCCCCAGTATTGCTCTCTGCCATTTTAAGTGAGTAAAGAAAATGACTAAGGAAAAATGTCCACGAGGATCACAACCAGCAGGGCACTGCAGCAATGGATACGCCTGCGGCTGTGATGCCGGCCTCCGCGAGCACCCCAGGGAACTTATTTGTGGAGCAGAGCCTGGTCTCGGAGTGCACGAGCCTGCGAGAGAAGATTGACTCAGCAATGGGGGAAAACTGAACCATGCTCGAACTGACCTCAGCCATGCTGCAGAAGCATGACCAGGAGATCCAGCATCTCAGGCCACACGTCGTGGAGGTGGAAGAGGTAACCATGGCTTTAGAAACCATGGCAGAATCCTCAGCGGGTCGGGTCCATGGGCTGGAATATTAGGTACAGGCCGTAGTACAGCAGGTCAAGGACCTCGAAAATCAGAGCCATCAGAAGACCATCAGCTTGATCGGACTGCCGGAACGAGAACAAGAAAGCCCGCTTGTCAGCTTCTTGGTACAATGGCTCACACAATGTTTGAAGCTGGAAGTCAGGGCAGACTGGGTGCGGGTCGAGCGGGCCCACTGGGTCGCAGTTTGCAGGCCCGAATCAGACCAGCATCCTTGCCCAGTCCGAGTGCAACTCCAGCACGATAGAGAAAACAGATGCTGGAAGCTTCTCGAGCTTTGCAGAAGAACCCATAGGCTCGGATCTACAAAGGATCACGAATTATGTTTTTTCCAAGACCTTTCTATGGCTGTGATCCGCAATAGGCAAACCTTTGATCAGGCAAAAAAAGAGCCTGAGGGACGTGAATATTCTGTACTTGGTAAGATATCCAGCAATATTATTTTTCAGGCATGGAGGGTCTTTTTTTTAATTTTGACTCACTGGAAAACGCAAAGGACTTCCTGTACACAGTAAAATAGACTGGCTGGTTCATATAATATGGACAATTTTGTTCTTTTTGTTTTCTGTGGGGTTTGCCTGGTTTACCTCGTTTTGGTTCTTTTTTAGTATGTGGAGGTTCCATTTTTCTTTTTTCTCTCTCCTCCTTTCTTCCTCCCCTCCCGTTATCCTTTGTTTTTTCTATCATTTGCTTTTCGATTCTCTTTCTTAGTACGGAATGGGAAAGGGGTTTCAGGAGGTGGGGGTGGTAACATTTTGTTTCACCAGGACTGCCTCGGGTGAATGTATGGATGGGACGGGGTTGAATGCCCAATTTTAATTTTCTTTTAGGACCCGTGTAACGTGTTTTAACTTTGCTTTGTCCCGGTTAGAAGCGGCTTCAGCTAGGAGGAGCCATGGGGGATTAGTGGGTAGTATGAGCGTCCCCTGTGGGCAAGGGGGAAAGTCTCTGCTTATTTGTGTTGGTTCATAGTCGACGTAGTTGTTAGAAGTTTTGATCTGATTGTTTTTGTCGTTATTTTTTCACGTTTATACAAAGTGTTTACAGCTTTCACTCAGCGCGCTATAAAAGGGTTTCTTCACTCAGTGGGTCATGGGCTGCTTCGGATGGTTATGGCTAACCGCTCGTTTAAATGGTCCACCTGGAAAGTTAAAGGGAGCCAATCACCGATTAATAGAAAAAGATGGAGAAAGAACGGAAATGGTTGAAGTAGCCTTGCTGCAGGGAAACACATCTAACCAATAAGGAGCATTTAAAGTTTCAGTGGGGAAGTTTCAGACGGGTGTTTTTTTTTATCCTTTAATTCAACAAGTTGAGGAGTAGCTATAATCATTCATAAGAACCTTCCACTTCAGTTGTTTGACCAAATTCAGAATAAATGTGGGTGGTCTCTGATCCTTAAAGCTTTAATACATCGAGAGGAATACTGGACCTTGAATAATATTGCCCCCAGCACACCCCCTCAAATTTCAATTAGATGCGCTCACAAGGTCGATGATCCTTGGGGCACATCATATAATTAAGGGGAGACTTTAATTGACGTATGGACCCCGAGGTGGATAGCATGTCGAGGGGTCTCGCGGGTATTTCCCAGCCACCCAGGGAGCTGGTGGACCTGAACAGGTCGCTGGGTTGGTGGATGTGTAAGATGTCTTCACCCTGAAGATAGGGACTTCACCTTTTTTCTAACCCACATAAATGCTATACTAGGATTGACATGTTGTTTGCTCCATTGGTCTTTTTTTAAATTCGGTGCTGTCCTGTAGAATTAGGAACATAGCCATTTCTGATCATGTGGCAGTGTACATGGAGATCAAGGATGGTGGTGATGGGACAGGCTCACGGCACTGGCACGTGGATCCTTTCCTCCTGAAGGATAGCAAATTCATTAAGTATTTTTCGGGGGAATTTGAATATTTTTGGAACATTAGCTTGTGTACGGCCAGTAATTCGACGGTGCTTTGGGAGACCGCCAAAGCCTATCCAAGGAATTTGATTATTTCTTACTCGGCGACTTAGAAGCGGCAGAAGAGAGAGCAGTAGCGTATGCTTGAGGCTCGGCTGAAGAGAGCTGAGACACCACATTTTGTCAGGCCGTCTGTAACTTAATTGCAGCAGATTACAGCCCTCCGGACAGCTCTGAATGCTGCACTTGCCCAGACAGCAAAGAGAGAGATTTCCTTTGTGAAACAGAAGTTATTCGAGCATGGTGATAACCAAGTAGGTATTAGGCATACTTGGCTAGAAAGAAGATTGATGCTATTATCACCCACGATCCCAATAAATTAATGCAGAGTTCAGGAAGTTCTACTCTGCGTTGTTCCAGTCAGCGGGCTGGGAGGACTGATTGGCGATGATGGAGTCCTTTATTAAGACCTTGGACCTCCCAGGTGTCAGTTCAGAGCAGGCGTCTCTTGACATTTCCCCTCTGACAATCCAAGAGATGCAGGAGACAGTGAGGCAGCTCCATTGTGGTAAAGCCCCCGGCCCACATGGATTTTTGGAGTGAGATTTAGAAGGAGTTCATAGACATGCTGGCTGGACCAATGTTGGTTATGTACAATTATTTGTACATTCAGGACTGCCTCCCATCCTCTCTGAGAGAAGGAAATATTTATCTTATTCTCAAGAGAGGGAAAGTCCCAGAGGATTGCACTTTGTATATGCCTATATCATTATTGAACGTGGACTTTAACATTTTGTCGAAAATGTTGGCTTTGAAGGTCCATTGTGAAAGAGCTGAAAATGTGTTGCTGGAAAAATGCAGCAGGTCAGGCAGCATCCAAGGAGCAGGAGAATCGACGTTTCGGGCATGAGCCCTTCTTCAGGAAGTAGGGCTCATGCCTGAAACGTCGATTCTTTTGCTCCTTGGATGCTGGCTGACCTGCTGCGCTTTTCCAGCAACATATTTTCAGCTCTGATCTCCAGCATCTTCAGTCCTCAATTTCTCCATTGTGAAAGAGGACCATTTTTGTTAGCGGCTGGAGGTCCTCTGATAATATTAGAAGAGTACTAAATATGGTGCCAGTGCGCCAGCAAGGTTCGATTCCAGGCTCGGTAGTCTCCCTGTATGCAGAGAAAGCATTTGACCAGATGGAGTAGATGTGCACCTTTTATGTCCTTGAATGGTTTGGTCTTGGAGGGGTCTTCGCCAGGTGGGTGGCAGTGTTATATAGTGACCCGAAAACAGCGAATTTCACTAATGTTATACAGTCTGACAATGTTAGTATTGACATCAGCAGCCAACAAAGTTGCCCCCTTTCACCGTTACCATTTACATTATTGATTAAGCCATTGTCAGAAGCAATCCGGATGGATGCGTATATGACTGCCATGGAGGGAGGATCAGGAAGGAATAAGTTCACCCTTTAAGCAGATGGCGTTCCTCTCTTTCTTACTAACCCAATAGTATCTGTGTCCTGTTTAATACGAATGATTAATTTATTTGGATCTTTCTCAGGGCATAAAATCAATTTTATGAAATCGGAGGCCATCTCTGTTGGTGGTCTTATTAGAGTACCCGACCTTGGGGTGGAATCTGATTCCCTTCCAGTTGGTCACAAGGAGGTTTAGCTATTTTTATCATCCAAGCCTTCGATCAATTACATAAAGCTAATTTCGTGCAGTTGCTCGAGAAGATAAGACAGAATCTTCCAATATCCTGTTTGGGTTAGCTCTGGTTACAATGAATGTCTTTCCTTGTTTATGATACCCCATGCCAGTTCTCCCTTTGACGCTGCCCAGACAGGCGCTATGGAGGCTTAACCGTTAGCTTTGATCTTTCATCTGGCGTCACAGATGGCCTCTTATTAAGCTAGACAAATTGCAGCTTCGACAGTGAATGGGGGTGTGTCGATTTTCCAGACTTTAAAAAATACCAACTAAGTTCCTTGCTATCCGATGTGGCTGATTGGGCTTGTCAGGACCCATGATCAATTTGGTTGGATATCCAGGCCTTCCAGGCAAAACGTCCCCTCATTAATCTGTTGTTCATGGACAAGATGAGGACTGTTATGGAGAATTGCAGAAACAGATTGTCCTTAACACAGTGAAAGCATGGAGAATGTTGGGACAAGTTGAGGGCACTTTACAAAACAAAAACTTCGGCTTTCACTCCCATTGTAGGATTTGTAGGATTCCAGCCAGGATTGATGGATTCTGGCTTTAGGCTCTTGGAGTCCAGATGAGTTTCCTGTTTTGGAGAATTTTTTGACGGGGAGGTCATGATGAATTTTGAGCAGCTGAGCCAGGAATATGAGGTAAATGGGAGGGACCTCTTTTGTTACTTTCAGCTTCAGGGCTTTATACAGAAAAAGTCAATATTAATGGTTGGTCTCTGTACGTCAGATATGGAGACGAGAGTGCTTTAGAGTACGGGCACTCTCTCGGTCAGCGCCTTCTGTCATTTATGAGGAGGTAGTGTCTCGAAGGACATTGACCCTGTTACACCAGAACAGAGAGAGACTATTCAACCCCTGGAGCCTGATATACAGTTACGGGAGGAGGCCAGTCAGCTCCTCGAGTCGATAACACTGGGCCCAGAGTAGGCCATACAGCACCAGTACCCTGTTATGCAGCAATCGGTTCAGTCTATTCAGCCTCCTCAAGTCTGTAACATAGGAACTGAAAGAGGTCACACAGGGACTGGAGATTGGTGCACTGGGATACCAGGAGGATATTCAGTCACATCGAGCCTGTTGCACGGAATTGGAGAAGGATGCAAACTGTAAGATTTCTTATGGGAAAGGAGGAAGAAGTTTACCTCACGTGTCTCGTGTATGGGAACAGAAGAAGGCCAATCATTCCCGCAGTCCTATATCAAGGATGCAGGAGAGACCGTTCAGTATCTCCAGTCTGTGCTGGAGGAATATGAGAAGGTTTTTTTCAGCCCCTCAAACTGTTACACAGCAACAGGAAGATTGCATAAGCCTTCACGACTCTTACGCATCAACAGGAGGACGACAGGCAGACCATCGAGATGGTGATGTGGAACACCAGAAAGACATCAGCCAATCGGTGCTGTGCACAAGGAAGAGAATGAGTCCATTCAGCGACTCCGACCTCTTACAGAGCAATCAGAGCAGGGCATTTCACGCCACGTGCCAATTATACAGGATTGGATCAAACAAAGAGATTATAGAGAGGTAAGAATTTAGAATTATCACCATCACGATGGAATATATAGTAGTGAGAAAGCTGTTGAAATTTAAGAAATATTGTTAAAGTCGATTATTCAGGAATTAATGACATGAAATTTGCAAAGTCAAACCATAAACCATCAGAATCAACATGATTTGGATCATGGGGATCCTAGAGATGAAATATTTGGACTTTCAGGAGGCATTGAATAGCTGTGCACAAATGATTAATCTGCAGAATAAGATCGTTTACAATTAAAAGTAATTTATCAGCTTGGATACAGGCTTAGTGAAGCAACAAAATGCAGTGAGATGGAAAAAATATCAGTCATTTTCTGTTTGGTAAAATTCAACTTTTAGGAAACCATATGTCTTGGTCCCCAGGCTCCAACTATTTACAATCTATAGTCTTAATTAGTTGAGAGGATAGAACATGTTATAACCAAATTAACAGATGACACTAACTCAGGTGAGAAATTGCAATGAAGATGCAAGAAGTTAGAAAATGTATATGGATAGGTTGGGGCAACATTTTTCAGAAGAAACTGAACACGAAAAGTCTAAGTGTATCCGTTTGGATCAGTGTCGCAGAAAGGCAAATTATTATCCAAATGGAGAGAGGCTTCAGAATGATTAGGCACAGAGGGATCTGGCTGCCCGCGTCCATACTACAGAAAACTCAAATGTAGGTACAGCAGATAATGAGAAAGGCAAGTGCAACTTTGGCACTTAGTTCTAAAACAATGGATTATAAAGGGAGGGAGGTGTGAGATCGCAACTGAGTACTGTGTGCAGTCTTGGTATCCTGACTGTAGGAGGGATGTATTTGCCATGGAGGCATTTCAGAAGTGGTTTACTCGGTTGACTCCAGAGATGAGGAGATTGTCCTCTGAAGATAGATTGAGCAGTTAATGCCAACACTGCCTGCAGTATAGAAAAATGAGAGGAGATTTCAGAGGTCTGGACGATGTTAAAGGTGATTGACAATGTAGATGTGAAGTGGATATTTCCTCAAGTGGGACAATCTCGAACGATCCTGAAACCATAGTTTTAGGATGAGGTGGGGGAGAAATGAAACAGGGGTGAGGAGAACATACTTCTGTCACAGGGTTGGGAATCTGTGTAATTCACTTCCCCAGAGTGCAGTAGGTGCTGGGATATTGAGTTAGTGAAGGAATATGGAGAGCGGACAGGAACGTGGAACTGAGGCCGCAATGACATCAGCTATGATTGTATTCAATGTCGGAATAGGCCTGAGAGGCTGGATTGCCGAACTGATGCTCCTCGTTCTTATTCAGCTCTTCGAATGTGTCACACATCAATAGGGGAGGACTGGTTATCAGACAGAAAGCAGGCACTCTGGAAAAATCAACCTTAGTGAGTTTGACAGAATGCAACCAGTAGAGTCACACAGTGACCAGCGCAGGTTCCACAGCTCTTTACAATTTGTATCAATGATCAGGAGGAGCGGAACAAATGCACTGTAACTAGGTTTGCCGATTTAACTAAGATAAACAGGAAACTAAATTATCAAGGGAAAGTGGAGAGTCTGTAATTGGATATGGACAGGTGAGATCAATGGATAAACGTTTAGCAAAAGGGATTTAAGATAATATATAGTCTGTCATTTTCTTTAGGAAGAATGATATGTAGTATGTTACTGAAATGGAAAAATACTGTAGGACTTAGTGATGCAGTGTGTGTACTGGAGGGTTCATTCTGACATCAATCAGACACGGGAAGTGTTGCTCCATCTCCCTGATGTTCCCATGGACCCCGTTGCCCTCAACCACCATATATATCCTCCGACTCCAAATAGTGACATTGACGTCGGCATACTGGGAGATGATGGAGCTGTCACCCACTCCTGCCTGGAAAGTTCTGGATCATAGAAGCTGAAGGAAACAGTGACCCTAACAGCCACTGGTAGCACCGTCCTCCCTGATGTGAAGATGCAAGTCATGTTGAAGGAAGTGGCACCGCTCTGTGACCAGCTCCTTGTTCAATCAGGGTCCCCTCACACTCTGCTCCTGAGTTAAATGTATCTTGGGAAGCTGTTCCTGGAAAACGCGGTGTGGATACAGCAGATCCCCTTTCCCAAGCACACTCACTCCGTCATTTCAGACCCTCCTCTCTGTGCAGCCTCTGCTCCATATGTTGTTCATCTCACAGACCCAGATGCTGTAACTACAGTTCCTATGCTCCATCCAGAGTTGGGTCACCAAATCTTCAGATCTCCCTGAGTGTCTGAGGTAGGTCACAGCACAACCTCCAGCAAACCATCCCCAGCCCCTCCATTAACTATTCAATAACGGGAGACAGTCAGAAGCCCCTCAGCTACAAGTTAGATGCCTGCTCTTTTACAATAATACTCGAGAGGTTTCCTCGTGTGACTGACAACACAATCATCTGAGAGGGACAACACAGGTGTTCAGGTGTCTGAAGTTGCTGGAACCCCTGTCCCACATGGAGCACTATATGGGACACACGGGAAGTGAGCAACAGTCAAACACATACACCCCTGTCCTTGGAGGAACATATTGGGACAGACCGGGAAGTGAGCAGCAGTCCAGCACACACACACCCCTGTCCATGGAATTCCACATGGGGCACATTGGGAAGTGAACAACAGTCAAACACAGACACCCCTGGCCATGGAGCACCACGGGGACACGCCAGGAAGTGAACAACAGCCCAGCACACACACACCCCTGTCCATGCAGTAACACGTGGGACACACTGGGAAGTGAACAACAGTCACACTGGGAAGTGAACAAGAGCCCAGCACACACACAACCCTGTCCATGGAGCACCACATGGGACACACTGGGAAGTGAACAACACTCAAACACACACACCCCTGGCCATGGAGTACCACAGGGGACACAACAGGAAGTGAACAAGAGCCCAGCACACACACACCCCTGCCCATGGAACTCCACGTGGGCACACTGGGAAGTAAACAACAGCCCAGCATATACCTCCCTGTCTCTGGAGCACCACCTGGGACATACCAGGAAGTGAACAGCCTGATACACCACATTTCATTGTTTCACAATGCCAGCTTGTGAGCTTCATTGTGAGCTTCACAATGCCAGCTCTCGATGCACTAGGGAGACAAATGGGACCCACAGTCGGGACGTACAGAAGAGCACGAGCCATGCATTCTGCATCTTGTTTCTGAGCTTCATAATGATTTCCCCGGGATTTCCCCGGGAAATCCATGTCACAGATACAGACACTATAACCCAGATGATATGTTTATGCAGAATGTCGCAGTGTTCAGACCAGGCTAGTGTACTGCTCAATACAGCCTAGCAATCTATGCGGACCACACCAGTCCATGAACTACCTTTCCTATGCAGTGAACAGCAGTGAATTGCTGTGAAAACCAGGAGCAGTTACCCTCCCAGCCTGTAGAGCTCTGTACACCACTCCAGTGCATTGATTTTAAACCAGGAGTAGTTACCCTCCCAGCATGTACAGCAGTGTACACCACCCCAGGGCATAGATCTGTAAACCAGGAGCAGTTACCCTCCCAGCATGTAGAGCTTTGCACACTGCCCCAGTGCATTGTTCAGTAATACTGTGTTAGATCACTGCTCAGCGTGTGGAAAATTTCGGTCCATGCTGGAAGTGACAGGATGTGCACCTCCTATCCATTTACAGCCTCATATCTCCATTGTGTCAATGGATATAGAATATCTCAACAGGAAGGAGGAAGATGACTTAAAGTTAAGTAGGCAAGGATCAGACAGGGCTCTAGAGGGTTCCAAGGTAGTCAGGAAGGACGTGAAGAATAACCTGAGGAGAGCGAGAAGCAGGCATGAAAAAGACTTGGTGAGTAAGATTAAGGTAAATCTTAAGGCGTTCTACACCTATGTGAGGAACAAGATGATGGCCTGAGTGAGGGTAGGGCTCATCAGGATAGTGGAGGAAACTTGCGCCAGGAGTCGGAGGAGGTAGGGGAGGTCCTTAATGAATGCCTTGCTTCAGTATTCAGTACTGAGAGGGACCTTCACGTTTTTGGGTACAGCGTAAAACAGGCTGATATGCTAGAACAGGAGGATGTGCTGAAAATTATGAGAAAAACAAGGTTAGATAAATCTTCTTGGATATAACCTAGGATACCACAGGAAGAGAGATAAGAGGTTTGCAGTGTGTTAGGCGATGGTCTTTGTGTCCTCACTTTCCACTGGATTTGTGCCAGATGATAAAAGGTTGGCAAATGTTATTCCCTTGTTCAGGAAAGGGAATAGGTATAATCCTAGGAATTAGAGGCCAATCAGTCTTACGCCAGTGATGGGCAAAGTATTGGAGAGGATTTGAGAGACACGATTTATGATTACTAGGAAAACCATAGTTTGATTAGAGGCAGTCAGCATGTCTTTGTGAGAAGCAGGTCCTGCCTATTAAGTCTTATTGAATTTTTTGATGATGTGAAAAAGCACATTGATGAAGGTAGAGCAGTGGATGTGGTGCATTTGGATTTTTGGAAGTTATTTAATAAAGTTACCAATGGTAGGTTCATTCAGAAAGTAAGGAGGCATGGGATGCAGGGAAGTTTGGCTCTCTGGATGCAAAATTGACTGGCCCATAAAAAAAAACAGAGGGTAGTGGTAGATAGAAAGTACTCAGCCTGGTGCTCGATGACCAGGGATGTTCTGCAGGGATCAGTTCTGGGAACTCTGACCTTTGTGATTTTTATAAGAGAGTTGAATGGGGAATTGGGACGGTGCGTTAGGAAGCTTGCTGATGACATAGATGTTGGTGGAGTTGTGGATAGTGTGGAAGGTTGTTGTACGTTGCAATAAGACATTGACAGAACTGAGCTGGTGAGTGGAAGAGCGAGTTAAATCTGAAAAAGTGTGAAGTCATTCACTTTAGAAGGTAAAATTTGCATGCAGAGAACAGAGTTAAAGGCAGGATTCTTGGCAGTGTTAAGGAACAGAGGGATCTTGGGTTCCATGTCCACTTATCCACAAAGTTAAAACCCAGGTTGATGTGCTTGTTGAGAAGGCGCAAGATGTGTTGGCTTTCACAAGCCGGGGAACTGGGTTTCAGAGCTGTGAGTTCATGCTGCAGCTCTATGAAATTGAGTGCTCTTCTGCATTGAGAGCTTGCAAGCACCTTTCATATGACTAGCTAGCAGTTTCAGAGCGTACTGGAAAATTGAAAATATGTAACATTTGGCTGTGAAACAGATACCTTGAGTTTTGGTTGTTCTTTTGACAACTTTTCATATTTAACGAATTTTAAAAATTATGCTTCAGGATAATAAACCCAATACATTTTGAATATATTGTATTGCCAACATTGAACCAATGGGATGATTTGATTTTGTGGGGATAAAGAGGTAAGCAGTATGAAAGTTATACGGAGTGAACTGCCATCAACAGAGACTGTCATGTAAACCACTTTCTCTTAAATCTATATTTTTCTTTGCATTAAACCTCCTTGCAGTAAAAGACAGAAGACGACCCAACCAGATCTTTAGCTGAAAGAAGGAGGGCACTGGAGATGACAGCCACTTCCTGGTTTTGAAATTAAATCGATGTAAATTTAATTTAGTGTTTTTTTTAAATGGGAACAGTTTTTTTTATAGAAGTGGAGGCAGATAACAAACTGTTCAGAGAAAGAGAGTTTAAAGCTGTGAATTTTTGTTGTTCAGTGTTCGCTTTTAGAGTTAAGGAATACATTTATATTATTTTCCTTTAAATAGTGGAATTTTCGAGTTCTCTGTCACTCGTGCTTTAACAGATTATAAGGCAAGGTGAGCTTTTATGGGTGTTTGTTTTAATTAACAAACGGGTTCATTGCTGTGTCGTAACAGCACACTTGGAACATTGTGTTCAGTGCTGGTCGCCTTGTTAAAGGAAAGATGTGGAAGCGATAGTGAGGATGCAGAGGAATCCCAACGGATCAACAGAAATATTAGCACACACCACACGAGTGAATGAAATTTTGAGGAAGTCACTACGCGGAAAGTAAATGCTGGCAGATTCTCCATGTCTGTCTGAACGTCAGTGTGTCAGCGCTTGTGGTGTGTCTGTACTGATGCCTGTATATCTGTGTGTACACATGCATCAGTGTATTGGAATTTGTCTCTGCGTGCTTTAATATCTGTGTGACTTCACCAGTCTCTGCGTGTGCCTGTGTATCTATATTCATATCTGTGTGCATCTGCACGTTTCTGTGTGTATCCGTGTGCACAGCGGTTCTGCCAGCCTCTGTGGTGTTTAAAGTGATGCAATGTCCGCCTCTGCTGGCCTTCAGACTCTATTGCATTGTTGGCAGTGGAGGGAGAAAATCAGAAGGGATTCAGTCTAAGAGGTGGGGAGAGGGAGGTAGATCATAGCACCATCCAAACTGACAGCACCATCTGCGCCTGCACACGCACACATACACACAGTTGGGCATAGGGAGGATCATAATTGCACTGAGGACACTCAGAGTGGCAAATGCTCCTGAGGAGAAATATCTGTGCTCGCTCTGCAATGTGGAAGTGATTTGTCTTTGAAGATTATTCGTTACACAGAGTGTACACCTTAAAGAGTATTTCCACTACAACTGCATCCAAGCAATTCTGACCAAACCATTTGTAAGGTGATGCGATGAATTTATTGCACTTTTGTTAAATTAGAATATTTTATAATTTACCCCTATAAGGTGTATGTGAGAAAGGATTGAAATGTCCTGAAACTGACCCAGTGGTGGCGGTAATATATCTAGGTATCAGACAAAACTGTTCTGTGTCTCCAGAGATATTTGGAAAACCAAACAGCCGTTAAAAATGAGAGATTCAAAGTATTTGATGTCCTCTGACAGAGAAAAAAACTGACACTTGTGCAATGCATGGGGAGACCAGCAGAGGGTGGCATTGTATGACTATAAACTTAACAGGGACAGACGTAGAGGTGGAGGAGGGGAGGAGGGGTTTATCTCAATTTCAATGGATTTACCCCCAATACCAAAGAGCCATCATTTTACAGAGATGCACACAAAAATACATAGACACATTAAACACCCAACACATATACATATAGATATAGACACTTACACGCAAACACATGCACACGCCCGCACACAGACACAGTGGTTTCTTTAAGATGGAGATAAGTACGTTTTTCAAGAATAAGGGAATCAATGGTCAGTTGGTAAAGGCAGGAGAATGTGGTTGAGAAACGTTTTAGTCGTTATCAAGCTGCAAGGCAGATCCAAGGAGCTAAATGGTCTATTTCTGTTCCAATTTCCTATTTTATCAAGGGATTCACTTTGGAAGTCGAATTTGAATGCCAATTACTGGTTCAAATGTAGGATTCATAACAGTGTGGAGGAACAAACAGATCTTGGGGACCATGGCTGTAGGCCTCTCAGTTGCCACCTAAGTTGATAGGGTTTTTTAGAATGCGTATGGTGTGTTGGTTTTCATTAGCGGGTGACTGAGTTTAAGAGCCACGAGATTATGCTGCAGGTCGATAAAGCCCTGGTGAGGCCACATTTGAAATGATCTGGTCGCCTGGTTATAGAAATGATGTGGAAGCTTTACAGTGGCTGCAGAGGAGATTTACCAGGATGCTGCCTGGACGAGACCGGCTTGACTTACGAAGAAAGGTTGAGGGAGCTATGGCTTTTCTCATTGGAGTAAAGAAGGATGAGAAGTAACTTGATAGAGCTGAACAAGATGGTGAGAGTTACAGACAGAGTAAATAGCCAGAAGCTTCTTCCCAGGCTAGAAATGGCTGTCACGAGGTAAGCATAATTTAAAGGTGATTGGAGAAAGGTTTTGGCAGATATCAAAGGCAGGTTTCTTTACACAGAGAGTGGTGGGTGCGTGGAATGCACTGCCAACAGTTGGAGTAGAATCACATACATTAAGGACAGTCAAGTGACTCTTGGATAGGTACATGGAAGAGAGTAATATTAAGGGTATGTCAGTTAGTTTTTAAGGAGGCTAAAAGCATGGCACAACATTGAGGATTGAAGGGCTGTACTGTGCTGTATTGGTCTATGCTCTTATTTCCTACACTCTTGTGAGCTTATAGTCTCTGGAATTCCTTTAACTTCAGTGAAGGCTACATTTGGTAAGTATTTGATTGAAGAGAGTTAAGGGAAATGTGGACAGATTTGAGGGACTGAATGGTCTATATTTGTTTCTAATTGTTGTGTCCTTGTGTTTCGAAAGAGTTGTGATTGGTTTGCGGGGAACACATTTTGAGAATAAGGACCTTCCCATTTCAGACTGAGACGGGGATGTTCCTTTCTCTTTTGGATTGTTTGGTCTGTGGTGTTCTCATCATCAGGAAGCAGTGAAGACTGGGTTCCTGAAAACACTCAAGGCTGAATTCCGTAACCCTTTGATAAATAAGAGAATCCATGCTTATTGGGAAAAGACAGGAATTGGATGTATAGTTACAATCACGTCGACAATGCACATTCCGAATGGTGCAGCAGGGTCGAGGGGCTGAGTGGCCAACTGCCCCTAATACAGACAATTATTCGGCCAAATAAATAGATTGCGGCCAATGGAAGTGAAAATTTAATGTGTTTAATCAATGTCTAAACTATGAACTTCTGACAATGCTAAAATGTTTTATATTCCCATCACTCAGTTCCCAAAACTCAAAGTAGGGACAGATGGTGTAGAATCTGTGTGGTTACAATTATGCAACGGAAAAGGTGAAAAACCATAGTTGGAGCTATGTACAGGCCTACAAATCATAGTCAGGAGCTGGGGCAGAGGACACATCAGGAGATAGAAAAGATGTATAGGAAAGGCAAAGTTACAATGATTGGGGGGATTTCAATATGTAGGTGGACTGGGAAAATCAAGTTGGATTTGGTTTGCAAGAAATGGAATTTGTGGAATGTCAACAAGGTGGCTTTTTGGAGCAGCTTATGGTACAACGAGGGATCGGGCAATACTGGATTTAGAGTTGTGCAATGAGGCAGACTTGATAAGGGAGATTAAGGTAAAGAAAGTTTTATGATGCAGTGAGCATAATATCATTGAACCTATTCTTCAATTTAATAAGGTGAAAATTGAATCAGAGTTCACAATATTACCACTGAAAAAACCAACTACCCCAAAGGCATGAGACAGGAACTGGGTTGAATTGACTGGGAGAGTAGGCTAGCAGGAAAGACACTGGAACATTAATAGGGGGAGTTTCTGGGAGTAAGTCAGGAGACACAGCAGAAATTCATCCCAAGCTAAAAGAAGCATGGTATAGGGAGGATGAGGCAACAATGGATTACAGGGGAAATCAGGGTTAGCATAAAAGCAAAAGAGAAATCAGATAACATGGCAAATGGCAGTGGGAAACCAGAGGATTTGGAAGCTTGCAAATACCAATACAGGGCAAAAAAATAAGAAATTGGACGAAGAAGATTAAATATGAGGGTAAGCTAGCCAGTAATATATAAGAAGATTGTAAGATTTTCTTTAGATAAAAAGAGGGCAGAAGAGAGGCAGAAATGGACATTGGGACGCGGAAAACAATGCTGGAGGTATAGTAATGGAGAACAAATAATGGCTGAGAAACTGAACAATTATTTCATGTCAGTTTTCACAGTGAAAGACACGAATAGTATCCCACAAATACAAGATAGCACGGGGCAGAGCTTATTAGGAGACGTTGCTCGAAAATCTAAATGGGTAAATGAACTGGACCAGATGGACGATATCGCAGAGTGCCAAGGGAGATAGCTGAAGAAATAATGGAGACTTTTGTGGTTATCTTTCATGAATTTCTAGAATCAGGGAGAGGCTCAGACGACGAGAATATTGATAACATGACACCATCATTCAAAAGGGAAAAAGGCAAAAGGCAGAAAGTGACAGACCGATTAGCACAACCTCGGTCGTGTGTAAGATCCTGGAATAGATTCTGAAGGATGAGATTTCTGAATACTTGAAAATGAATTGTCAAATTGGGTAAAGTCGGTATGGTTACATCAAGGGGACATCATGCCACATAAATCTGTAAGAGTTATTTGAGGATGTAACAAGCAAGTGAGACAAAGGAAAGTCACTGGATGTTATCCACCCGGACTTCAAGAAGGACTTCGACAAGGTGCCACACAGGTCGAAGATGAGTACAATAAGGTCCCATTTTTTTAGAGGCAAGGTGCTCGTGTGTGCAGAAACTTAGCTGTCTGGCAGAAAGTAAAGAGTGGGGATAAAAGGGTTCTTCTCAGGATAGCAGCCGATGACAACTGGTATTCCACAAGGCTCAGTGTTGGTACCACAAATTTTTACTTTGTACATTAACAATATATATTAAGGAACTGAGGGCAATCTGGGTTGGCTTTTAGATGAAACAATGGTAGGTAGATGTACAGATAGCATTGAGGAGGCAGGGAGGCTGCAGAAGGATTTATATAGAATAGGAGAGTGAGTAAAGAAGTGGCAGATGAAGTACATCTTGGGAAAGCATGAGGTGGTGCACTTTGTGAGGAGGAAGAGAGGCATGGGGACAATTTCATAAATGAAAAGAAAATTCAGAAGTCTGAAGTGCAAACAGAGTTGTGAGTTCTTGCACAGGAATGTCGCAAGGTAAACTTGCAGTTTGAGTGAAGAGTTAGGACGGTGTTTTATCTGCCGCACAGTGCGTTTAAAGTCTTCTATTCAACAAAAGAACTGTGAGGCAACTCTTACAAACAATTATATTTGTTTCTTGAGCACAGTCAATGTTAGTACTATAAGATTTACCATAAAGTAATGAAAAATACTGCGAACTGTCTTATGCTTTTACGTAACTTTGGCTGATCGCGTACCACCACACTAGAACTTGGTCAGGCACCACGTGGTGATGTCTACCTACTCATCCGATGGTCTTGGAGTTGTTTTCTTTCTCAGTGGTTATACTCCAGTTACCGCACTCTGTGGGGTTTTGAGGTGATTCTTATCCTTCCAAGTCTCCAAGCTCTTGGGAGGGTATGGAGGATCTGCCAATGGAATGATCAGCATCATTTACTCTGGTGAATCAGACTCAACCAAGGGTTGGCATATCGATGGCCCAAGGGAGACATTCCAATGTCCCATTAAAGGCCATCTTCAGGAGGGTATTGCAGCGTCTGTAGCTGTAGCTGTCAGGTTTGTTTGCAAACCGTCAGTAGGGAGCTGCAGCCTGTCTGGATTCTGCAGCATGTGGATAAGAACAGAGACTTTAGACAAGGCTGGAATCCATTTGCGAGCATGCTTTAATCACTGTTCATTTTTGTAACTCCATGATAAGTTTACCAATGTCCATCATAAGTTCATTGTTTCAGGTAGCCTATCCGGTCAGAAAGAACAACACAATGATGGTATTAATTTTGAGAGGCCTTGTATAGTAAAGCAGTTCTGAGTCTTAACAAGGCTCTAATCGGAGCATATTTGGAGTACTTTGTGGGAGCATCATTTAAGATATATCTAGACAGACACATGAATGAGCAGGTAGCAGAGGGATACAGATCGTTAGAAAATTGGCGGCAGGTTTAGATAGAGGATCATGATCGGTTCAGGCTTGGAGGGCTGAAGGGCCTGCTCCTGGACTAGAATTTTCTTTGTTCAACTTTTTTTATTATTCATTCTAAAAATTGCAAGTGTTCAACTCACTGTATGCTACAATTTAATGACCTAAAACATTTATTTATTTGAAAGTGCATGCCAAATTATTTCATTTCTAAATTAGAGTCATAGAGATGTACAGCATGGAAACATACACTTTGGTCCAACCTGTCCATGCAAACCAGATATCGCAACTCAAACTAGTCCCACCTGCCCGGACCCGGGCCATATCCCTCCAAACCCTTCCTATCATATACCCATCCAGCTGCCTTTCAATTGTTGCAATTGTACTAGCCTCCATCACGTGCTCTGCCAGCTCATTCCATACACATACCACTCTCTGCATGAAAAAGGTGCCCCTTAGGTCTCTTTTATATATTTCTCCTCTCACCCTAAACATATGCCCTCTACTTCTGGACTCCCCCTCACCAGGGAGAACAACTTTTCCATTTAATCTATCCATGCCCTTCATGATTTTATAAACCTCTATAAGTTCACCCCTCAGCCTCCGATGCACCACAGAAAACAGCCCTCGCCTATTTTGGCTCTCCTCGACAGCTCAAATGCTCCAACCCTGGAAAAATCCTTGTAAATCTTTTCTGAACCCTTTCAAGTTTCACAACTTCCTTCTGATAGGAAGGCGACCAGAATTGCATGCCATATTCCAACAGTGGCCTAACTAACTTTCTGTAGAGCCACAACATGACCTTCCAACTCCCGTACTCAATATTCTGACCAATAAAGGAAAGCACACCGATCGTCTACTTCACTATCTTATCTATCTGCGACTCGACTTTCAAGGAACAATTAAACTGCACTACATGGTCTCTTTGTTCAACAGTACTCCCTAGGATCTCGCCATTAAGAGCATAACTCCTGCTAGGACATGCTTTCCCAAAACCCAGCACCTCGCATTTATATAAATTAAACTCCATCTGCCACTCGTAAGCCAATTGGCCCACCTGATCAACATCCTGTTGCAATCCGAGGTAACCTTCTTCGCTGTCCACAACACAGCCATTTTTGGTGTCATCCGCAAACTTACTAACTGTAACTCTTATGCTCACATATAAATAACGAAAAGTAGTATATTCAGCACTGAACCTTATGGCACTCCACTGATCACAGGCCTCCAGTTTGAAAAACAACCCTCCTCCACCACCCTCTGTCTTCTACCTTTGAGGCAGTTCTGTATCCAAATGGCTAGTTCTCCCTGTATACCATGACGTCTAAGTTGGCTCACAAGTCTCCTATGGGGAACCTTTTCGAACGTCTTACTGAAGTTGAAATAAATTATGTCCACCGCTGTGCCCTCATCAATCCTCTTTGTTACTTCTGCAAAAATCTCAATTAAATTTGTGAGAAATGATTTTCCACTTACAAAGCAATGTTGACTATCCCTAATCAGTCCTTGCCTTTCCAAATACATGTACATCCTGTCCCTCAGGGTTACCTGCAAGAACTTGCCACCGCCGCTGTCAGGCTCACTGGTCTGTAGTTTCCTGTCTTGTCCTTACTGCCCTTCTTAAACAGTGGCACCACATTCGCCAACCTCCAGTCCTCTGGCACCTCACCTGTGACTATCAATGGTCCAAATATCTCAGTAACAGGACCAACAATCATTTCCCTGGCTTCCCACAGAGTTCTCGGGTACGCCTGATCAGTTCCTGGGAATTTATCCACCTTTATGCGTTTCAAGACATCCAGCACATCCTCCTCTGTAATATAAACATTTTGAAGATTTCAATATTTATTTCCCTACATTCTATATCTTCCATGTAATTTTCCACAGTAAACATTGATGCAAAATGCTCATTTATTATGTCCCCTATCTCCTGTGGCTGCACACAAAGGCCTCCGTGCTGATCTTTGAGGGGACCCTATTCTCTCCCTATTTAGTCTATTTTCCTTAATGTCTTTGTAAAATCCTTTTGGATTCTACTTGATTCTATTTGACAATGTTATCTCATGTCCCCTTTTTGCCTTCCTGATTTCCCTCTCAAGTATACTCATACTGCCTTTGCACTCTAAGGATTCACTCGATCTAGTCACACAACATGTTCTTTTGCTGTACGAAACATAATAATACGGGTCACCCAACAGAATGTATCTGAAGAAACCAGTAGCTAACGGCAAATCAAAAATCAGTTTAATAATTGAACTTTGTGGATTTTGTCTGGTCTACGTAATCGCACATATTGTGCTGACACTCAGGTGAATGTAACTGTGCACACCATAGCTGGAAGTCTTGGTCTAACGTCCCTCCCCAGCTTCCTGACATCACACACATCACTCCCTGACACACCTCACTCCGTCACACTTTCACCAACTGATGAGAATGCACATGCTGAGTGAATCTTGGAACACAGAACAGTACAGCACAGTAGAGCCCTTCAGCCCTCAATGTTTTGTCGGCCGTTTATCCTACTCTAAGATCAGACTAACCTACACAACCTTCAATGTACTAACTTCCATGTTCCTATTGAAGGTCTTCTTAATTATCTCTAATGTATCTGGCTCGACTACCATCACTGGCGGTGCACTCTGCCCCCACTACTCTGTGTAAAGAACATACCTCTGACATCCCCCCGAAACCTTCCTCCAATCACCTTAAAATTACTCCCCTTGTTGAAAAGACTCTGGCTATCCAATCTTTGTCTCTCAACATCTTGTACACCTCTATCAAGTCAGTTGTCATTTTTCTTCGCTACAGGGAGAAAAGTCCTCAAACTTTCTTCCCAAGACACGCCCTCCAGTCCAGGCAGCACCCTGGTAAGTCTCCTCTGCACACTCTCTGAGGCTTCCACATGTTTCCTATAATGAGGCAACGAGAACTGAACACAATATCCCAAGTGTGGTTGAACCTCAACTTTATAGAAATAAGCATTAACGTCACCGCTCTTAAACTCAATCTCTCTGATAAAGAAAGCCAAAAGATCATCACGTTCTTAACAACCCTATCAACTTGGTTGGCGACTTTGTGAGATCTATTAACATGAACACCAAGATACCTCTGTTCCTCCACATTGCCAAGAATTCTGCCTTTACCCCTTTATTCTGTATGCAAATGCAACCGTCCAAAGTAAATCACTGCACACTTTTTAAGTTTGAACTCTACTTGCCACTTATCAGCCCTGCTCCGCTTCCTGTCAAAGTCCTGTTGCAACCTACAGCAGCCCTCCACATTATTCACAACTCCATCAACCTTCAGGTCATCGGCAAACATACGAACGCACCATTCCACTTCCTCAGCAAAGTCATTTATGAAAATCTCAAAGAGCACAGGTCCCAGAGCCGAGTCCTGTGGAACACCATTGGTCACTGAGCTCCAGGCTGAATGCTTTCCATCTGCTACTATTCCCTGTCTTCTATTGGTCAGCCATGCCTGTATCCAGACAGCCAAATTTCCCTGCTTCCCTTGCCTCCTAAATGAGCCTACAATGGGGAATCTTATCAAATGCCTTTCCAAAATGCTTGTTCACCACATCTACTGGACGACCTTCATCAACGTGTTTTTTTTCTCACATCTTCAAAGAATTCAATAACGGTTGTGAGGCATGAGCTGTTCCGCAAAAAACCTTGCTGACTATCTCTAATCAAACTATCGTTTTCTAAGTAATTGTCAATCCTGTCTCTCGGAATTGCCTCCAATGCTTTGCCCACCACTGGTGTTAGACTGATTGTTCTATCATTCCCAAGGTTATCTCTATTCTCTTCCGAGCTTACTTTCACAATCTGGACTCCCGCCCACCTTCCGAGGACCCCTTCGCCCACCTCCAACACACTGCACCCGCGCTGGCCTATTACCTGCCCTCGACCTCTTCATTTCCAACTGCCGCCGGGACATTAACCGCCTCAACCTGTCGTCCCCCCTCCCCAAATCCAACCTCTCACCCTCACAACGCGCAGCGCTCCAATCCCTCTTCTCCAATCCCAACCTCACCATTCAGCCAGCGGATAAAGGGGGCGCAGTGGTAGTCAGGCGCACTGACCTCTACACTGCTGAAGCTAAATGCCAACTAGAGGACACCTCTTCCTACTGCTCCCTCGACGATGACCCCACCCCCCATCACCAAATCATCATCTCTCAGACCATACAGAACTTCATCACCTCAGGAGATCTCCCACCCACAGCTTCCAACCTCATAGTCCGGGAATCCCGCACTGCCCGGTTCTACTTCCTTCCCAAGATCAACAAGCCTGACCACCCTGGCCGACCCATTGTCTCAGCATGCTCCTGCCCCACTGAACTCATCTCTACCTACCTTGACACTGTCCTATCCCTCCAAGTCCAGGAACTCCCCACATACGTTCGAGACACCACCCACACCCTCCACCTCCTCCAAGACTTCCGTTACCCCGGCCCCCAACGCCTCATCTTCACCATGGATATCCAATCCCTCTATACTTCCATCCGCCATGACCAGGGCCTCCAAGCCCTCCGTTTTTTCCTCTGCAGACGTCCCCAACAGTACCCTTCCACTGATAATTTCATTCGTTTGGCAGAACTGGTCCTCATCCTTAACAATTTCTCCTTTGAATCCTCCCACTTCCTCCAGACCAAAGGCGTAGCCATGGGCCCACGTATGGGCCCCAGCTATGCCTGTCTCTTTGTTGGCTATGTAGAACAGTTGACCTTCCGTAATTACACCGGCACCACTCCCCACCTCTTCCTCCGCTACATTGATGATGGCATTGGCGCCCCCTCGTGCTCCCGCGAGGTGGTTGAGCAATTCATCAACTTCACCAACCACTTACACCGTGACTGTAAATTTACCTGTACCATCTCTGACTTCTCGCTCCCATTCCTGGACCTCTCCATCTCCATTAGTGACGACCGACTTAACACTGACATTTGTTACAAGCCCACCGCCTCCCATAGCTACCTGGATTACACCTCTTCCCACCCTATCTCTTGCAAAAATTCCATCCCGTATTCCCAATTTCTCCGCCTCCGTGGTATCTGCTCCCAGGAGGTACCAGTTCCACCATAGGACACACCAGATGGCCTCCTTCTTTAGAGACCGCAATTTCCCTTCCCAAGTGGTTAAAGATGCCCTCCAACGCATCTCGTCTACATCCCGCACCTCCGCCCTCAGACCCCACCCCTCCAACCGTAACCAGGACAGAACGCCCCTGGTGCTCACCTTCCACCCTACAAACCTTCGCATAAACCAAATCATCAGCCGACATTTCAGCCAGCTCCAAAAAGACCCCACCACCAGGCATATATTTCCCTCCCTACCACTTTTCACCTTCTGCAAAGACTGTTCCCTCCGTGACTACCTGGTCAGGTCCACACCCCCCTACGACCCACCCTCACATTCTGGCAGTTTCCCCTGCCACCGCAGGAACTGTAAAACCTGTGCCCACACCTCCTCACTCACCTCTATCCCAGGCCCTAAAGGAGCCTTCCACATCCATCAAAGTTTTACCAGCACATACACTAATATCGTTTATTGTATCCGTTGCTCCCGATGTGGTCTCCTCTATACTGGGGAGACTGGGCGCCTCCTAGCATAGCGCTTTAGGGAATATCTCCGAGACACCCGCACCAATCAACCAAACCGCCCCGTGGCCCAACATTTCAACTCCCCTCCCACTCTGCCGAGGACATGGAGGTCCTGGGCCTCCTTCACCGCCGCTCCCTCACCACCAGGCGCCTGGAGGAAGAACGCCTCATCTTCCGCCTCGGAACACTTCAACCCCAGGGCATCAATGTGGACTTCAACAGCTTCCTCATTTCCCCTTCTCCCAGCTCACCTAGTTTCAAACATCCAGCTCAGCACTGTCTCCTTGACTTGTCCGGACTTGTCCGACCTGCCTATCTTCTTTTCCACCTATCCACTCCACCCTCTCCTCCTTGACCTGTCACCTTCATCTCCTCCCCCACTCGCCCATTGTACTCTATGCTACTCTCTCCCCACCCCACCCTCCTCTAGCTTATCTCTCCACGCTTCAGGCTCACTGCCTTTATTCCTGATGAAGGGCGTTTGCCCGAAACCTCGATTTCGCTGATCGTTGGATGCTGCCTGAACTGCTGTGCTCTTCCAGCACCACTAATCCAGTATTTGGTTTTCAGCATCTGCAATAATTTTTTTTACCTTGATGTGATAATGGCATGAGTTGACATGTGGAGGTGGAACATTTCTGCCATAACAGAGACGTGTTTGAGAGAGGTCAGGGCTAACAACTCAATATTCTGTTGTACTGGAACAATACGCAGGACAGGAGAGAGTGTTAAAGAAGAGGTGGTGTTGCATTATTAATTAAGGAACAGTTACTGGAGTGAGGAGGGATGATACCTTGGACACGTCTTCAAATGAGGCTTTATGGATCGAGGTTAGGGTCCAAACGATGACAGATACACTGCTGGGGATATTTTATAGAACCCCAAAAGATGAAAATGCAGGAGCAAGTATATAACCAATTCTCTGAGGTGTGTAAAAACCAATTCACTGAGGTGTGAAGGAAAGCAAGTCCTAAGATGCTACAGAGATAGGAAAGCAAGACTGGAGATGTTAAAGAGACAGGAAAGCAAGAACAGAGATTTTACAGAGATAGGAAAGCAAGGTAGTAGCTGTTACAGAGATAGGAAAGCGAGGCTGGAGATGTTTCAGAGAGAGGAATGCAAGGCAGGAGATGTTACAGAGATAGGAAATCAAGGCTGGGAATGTTATGGAGAGAGAGGAAAGCAAGGCTGGATATGCTACAGTAGTAGGAAAGAAAGGCTGGACATGTTACCGAGAGAGGATAGAAAGGATGCAAATCTTACAGAGAGGGAGGAGAGCAAGGCTGGAGATGTTACACCGATAGGAAAGCAAGGCTGGAGATATTACTGAAATAGGGTAGTGAGATATTTTTGAACTCATTCACAGGATATGGGGAAAGGTGAAGCAGCTGGTGTTTAGAGATATAGGGAGGGGTGTAGGTGCTGGCAGAGTTTACAGTGATAGTTGGGGCTGTAGTATGATATAAAGGTTGTAGTGATGCGGAGGGTTACTGAGATACAGATGGATGTAGCGGCTGGAGGAGATGACAGGGAAAGATACAGAGATACACGTAGATAGCTTAAAAATGGAATTGTGCAATGTCTTAGTAGAGAAAATATTGTAGAAATCTGCGGAATTGACAAGGCACTTGGAGGAACTGAAGGAGTGATTGGACTATCCAATCACAAGACTGATAAAGTGAGTGTCATGCAGCACAGAAGAGGCCCTTCGATTGATAGTGACAAAAAAGTAAAAGCCCTGCAGACACTGGAAATCCCTCCTTCCTAACGTCTGGGGGCTAGGGTTAAATGTGGGAGAGGTGTCCTACAGACTCCTCAAGCAACAATGTGACATAACGAAGCCTAGCGTGTCAGAGCAAACACAGACACGGAAACCTCCTGCTGACTCCCTTCCCTCAGCTGATGGATCAGTGTCCCTCTACATTGAACACTTGGAGGACGCACTGATAGAGTGAATGAGCTGGAGAATGTATACTGGGTGGGCTATTCCAAATCACCACCAAGAGGGGCTCAGCAGCAACATTCCTGATCGAGATGGTCGTGTCAAAAAGAACATAGCTGTGAGACTGGGTCTGCACCGGGTGGGGAGGGAAAGACTGACAGGGAGAAACATATTTGACCTCATCTTCACCACGGCTGCAGAGACATGGATCGATGACCATACTGGGAACAATGTCTCCAGAAATACTGTGTGTGGCAGTCAAAGAGCCATTGTGAATAGTATGTGTGCGTACACACGTGAGCGCACATGTGAGAGATACTATCACCATGCTAAACGGGACAGATTTCAAAGAGATCTAGAACTCAGCACTGGCCTGTGTGAGGCGACGTGGTCATTACCCCAACAGCAGCAGAATAGTACTCCAGCACAATTTTCACTGTCACTGCCTGGCATATGATCCACTTTACCCTGACCATCAGGCCAGGGGATACGGAGGGCTGGCCAAGAACAGCACTCGGTACAACTGAAAATGAAGTGACATTACCACACAGGATCACTTCCTCACCAAATAGCATAAACAGCTCGTGACAGACAGATCTAACCAACAAATCAGACTTCATCTCCGCAATCCTGTCACATGCAGCCAGGTTGAATGATGGTGTCAATCAAACAACTCACTGGAGGAGGAGGATCCCCACATATCACCTTCCTCAATGATGGAAGAGCCCAACACAACAATAGAAAAGCTAAGGCTGTAACGACCACAACAATGTTCAGATCGAAGTATCGATAGGAGGATCTATTTTAGTATCCTCCAGATGGCAGTCTTCAGCTAATTCGATTCACTGTGTGTGGTAATTCCAAACGGCTGGAGGGATGGGGAATGCAAAGGCGGTGGGCCCTGATGACATTCCATTCAAGCTGTTCCTGCTGGGATACAGCACTGGCAACCACCTGTCAATGTGGGAAACTATCTGGGTGTGTCCTGTACACACACACAGACAAACCATCAAACAATCAATGACTGCCCCATTGCTCTCATCTCTATCATTAATAAAGGGATGGAAAATGTCACCCACAATGGGATCAAGCAGCACTTCCTCAGCACCAACCTGCTCAATGAAGCTCAGTTTGGGCTCATTCCTTGGGCTCATTGAAGCCTTGGTTTAACGATGTACAACAAGAGACCACACAGCTGAATTCTCGAGGTGAAGCAACAGTGACTGCACTTAACATCATCATAACTGCATTTGACCAAGTGTCGTATCCAGGATTACGGCAAAACTGGAGCAAATAGGAATCGTTTGCACTGGCTGAAGCTATACCTGGTAAAAAGGAAGGTGGTTGGGGATTGGTAGAGAGCAGCCATCTCAGTTCCAGGACAGCTCCACAGCAGTTCATCTGTGTTGGTGTTTGAGTAAGCCTGCAGATAAGAAATGGAAACGTTAGGCACCATACTCCTACGGGCTGATCTCTCGTTAGACAGAGACAACTGGCGGTAGTTTAACTGGATAGTCAACAGGCCTCAAGTATGGGAGCTGTTGAATAGGACAGCCCTTTTCAGCCACCTCAGAATTGAAACCACACGGTTAGTATGCATCTGCTTCTAAACTAGCCGTCCAACGGATTGAGCTAACCAAGTCCTCACTCAGCGCCTTGAGGAAGATACTGTAATATTATTCAATTCAAATATGTTGTTAGATACCTCTCGAGCAGGTGGAACTAGAATCAAGCTTGCTCGCTCAGAGAGAGGGACAGCATCAGTGAGCTGTCAGAGTGCTCTCTGCCCTAGGCAAAATAATTTTCAGCTGCTTCATAAATGACTATAAAATCACAACTGGGGATGTTTCCCAAATGATTGGACAGTGTTCAACACCATTCGTGATTTACTCAGATACTGAAGCAGTCCTTGTCCAAATGTACCAGGACCTGGAAATATGCAGGTGTGTGCTTAACAGTGATAGCACCATTTCCATTACACATGTGCCAGAAAACGATTACTTTTAACAATGGAGAATTGAACCACATCCTCTAACACTCAATGCCACCACCATAACTGAACACACACCAAGCAATATCGCGGGGATTACCGTTAAACTGAACTGGACTGACCATATGATTTCATTACCTATTCCTGTGAAGGGCTTATGCTAAAAACATTGACTCTCCTGTACCTCAGATGCTGCCTGAACTGTTTTGCTTTTCCAGTGCCACCTTTTGACGCATATAAATTCATTGGCCACCAGGAAATGTCAGGGGCTAGAAATTCTGCAGGAATAACTCACCTCAAAGTTTCTGAAAGCCTGTCCCCTATTGCTAAAACACATGTTGAATTTGTGTGATTAAATACATCCATTTGCCTGTGTGAGTGCAGCTTCACCCCTCGTCCACTGACGCTCAGTAGCAGCAATGCCTGCCATCTACACAGTGCTCTGCAGAAATTTACCAAGGTTCCTAACAACGTACATCTGAAGCCCCCAACCATCAATAAGGACAAGGGAAGCAGATACATGGAATCCCCACCATGTTCGCATTCTGTCCCAAGCCATCTACCATCCTGATTGGGAAGTATATTGTTGTTCCTTCAGTATCGCTGCTTCAAGTTCCCTATCTATCAATAAATGCCGTACAAATCACATTTCATGAATAAATTAACATAGAAATATTGTCTAGACCTGTTCAATGCTGGATACTGTTTGGGGTACAGGCTGGTGGGTCCAGGCAGTACCTTGCTTGTTGTGAACAGCTGAAGGGATATGCTGTTTGAAACAATCTGTCAGTCTCTAAGAGGCATGGCCTACATACCGAGCACCACAGACACTGGCATTTTCATCCCACACCACTGACCTCTGAGATAGAGAGAAGCAACTGAAAACGTACTCATATCTGACTGGAACATGTTTAAACACAGTGACATTGTTGCCATGAAACTGGTTAGGAGTGAATATTAGCAGGGAGAATGTGAGAACTGCAGATGCTGGAGATCAGAGTCAAAAAGTGTGTTTCTGAAAAAAAAAGACTCAGACGTTCAGGCAGCATCTGAGGAGCAGGAGAATCGACTATTAGTTAACAATAATAATACCAGGGAAAATAATTGTATATTTTCAGTTCCTTTTACTTAATAATAATTTGGTCTTGGGTGTGGCAATGAGTCTCATCATTCCAACGCTAAATACTGTGAGTTTTCATATTGTTGTTATGACAGTGTGCTGAATAAATGGGTGATTTTGTGCTTATTGGACAATATAAAAGTTGGTATTATGAAAGGATATCGGACCTTCAGTAAAGAGACTTTACTTAATGGCTGTTAACGGTTTGAACAATGCTGCAAACATTTACATAGAGATTTCCAGCTCAAGTCAAACACAAGGTCGTTGGGCTGGGATCATACTGGCCATCAATGGAGCTGCACAATTCTGTTTGCATACTGACATTGTGGGGCTAATATACACTGGATATGGTTTATGAGAGATTCAATATAAGATGGCCTGCGCTGGGGGAATCCATCACATTTATAACACATTCATTCAGGATCGGGTCCAAGGTACAGAATTTAGATGGCATACAAGAAGAGATATACTTGCAAGACATGGCTGTTTAAAGGTCGTTGTTATAAGAATTGAACTGCGTCTGGACCAGCGCCATGTGCGAGTCCATTGACCAGTCTGCCCCACACACATCTCCCCGTTGTTCAGGTATGTCTCTAACCAGTCTCTTGTGAGGGATTGTGTGAGAAACTGCCCAGCTCCAGTTTGGGAACTCTCTGGACAGATCTTGGAGATGGCCAATGTTTTGGAGGTTGTGGTGAGGCCGAATAACAGGCTTTTCCTCAAAGTCATTTCAACAGCTTTGCTGCCTGCAAGATAGTGTGTTCACTGATCTGAACATGAATCGGCTGTTTACTACAGTCACTGAATTGTGTAATAGTTCGGAGTGCGCTTTGGTAATTCAATTATTGCTCACTTCAATAGTTCTCAATTGAAAAACAATGATGTTTGGTTTATTTTAAAATATGTAAGAAATAAAGTGATATTAACTCTTCATTACAGAAAATGTGAAAGTGACCTGTTGTATATATTTCCCAAGGACTAATCAAGCAACATCAGATATTGTCTGTAAAGCAGAATTCTGTGAACAGGACTATGTCCCAGGCAACATCACCACCCTCTCGAGTAGGTTCTGTCCCGCTGACAGGACACAGCCAGGCAGAGAGGGAAAGCTCCTTGGTATATAATCAATATAGGGTGACATGGTAACTCAGTGGTTAGCACTGTTGGCTGAGAGCACCAGGGTCCAAGCTTTGATTCCAGCCTCGGGGAACGCCCTGTGTGGAGTTTGCACACATTCTCCCTGTATCTGCGTGGGTTTCCTTCCACAGTCCAAAGATGTGCAGCTCGAGTGAATTGGCCATGGTAAACTGACCATCGTGTTCAGTGCATTAGCCAGAGAGGCGTGTGTTGCTCTTCGGAGGGTCGGTGTGGACCTGTTGGGCCAAAGGGCCAGTTCCCATACTATATGGAATCCAATCTAATGATCGTGCTCAGCATTGATGCTGGATCCTGTGGCTGCGAGACTGCTCTGTGGCAGGTTATGGTGGAATCAATAAAAGGGAAACATATAATTGACCACATCGTCAGCTATCTGCCTGCTCCAGATAGACCTCTCCATTTCAAATATCCGTCACAATGGTCACTCCACAATGGGGAGCAAGGGCTGCCTTCACATTTTGCAGACCCTCCTCACCATGATATGTAGCCCCTTGAGCACTGAATAGGACAGATTTTAAACAGATTGAATAATTAATGATGATGCAGCCAACAGGTGCATAGGGCCATCGGCACCAGCAGAATCATACTCAGTACAGCTGATACAGTCTGCAACCTCACAGCCAGACACACCTCCCACTGTACAGTAATCAGCACGGCCTAACTTACCTCCCACTGTACAGTAACCATCACACCCCGACATACCTCCCACTGTACAGTAACCATCACACCCCGACATATCTCCCACTGTACAATAACCATCACACCCCGACATACCTCCCACTATACAGTAACCATGACACCCCAACATACCTTCCAACGTACAGTAAACATCACGGCCCGACATACCTCCCACTGTACAGTAACCATCACGGCCCGACATACCTCCCACTGTACAGTAACCATCACACCCCGACATACCTCCCACTGTACAGTAACCATCATGGCCCGACATACCTCCCACTGTACAGTAACCATCATGGCCCGACATACCTCCCACTGTACAGTAACCACCACACCCCGACATATCTCCCACTCTACAGGAACCATCCCACCCCGACATACCTCCCACTATACAGTAACCATGACACCCCGACATACCTCCCACTGTACAGTAACCATCATGGCCCGACATACCTCCCACTGTACAGTAACCATCACGGCCCGACATACCTCCCACTGTACAGTAACCATCACACCCCGACATACCTCCCACTGTACAGTAACCATCACAGCCCGACATACCTCCCACTGTACAGTAACCATCACGGCCCGACATACCTCCCACTGTACAGTTACCATCACACCCCGACATACCTCCCACTGTACAGTAACCATCACACCCCGACATACCTCCCACTGTACAGAAACCATCACTGCCCATCATAACTCCCACTCTACGGGTGCCATTAAAAGCGTCATGGTGGCTCTGTGTTTTGCAATGCTACGTCACAGTGCCAAGGTCCTGGTTTCGATTCCGGCTTTGGGCGACCGTCTGTGTGGAGTTTGCACATTCACCCAGTGTCTGCATGGGATTCCTCCCGCAGGCCAGGTGAATTGGCCATACTAAATTTTTAAATGTTTTAGTCTGAGGGAATTGGGTGTGGGTGGTTTACTCTTCGCAGGGTTGACGTGGACTGGTTCGGCCGAAAACCCTGTTTCCACACTGTAAGAAATCTAATCTACTCTCCATGGTTCAAGTCAGGAATATGATGGAATAATCACTTGTCTGAAGGAGTGCAGCTCCAACAGCACTCTAGTATGGACTTACTAGCAACAGGCAACGCAGTTGAGTGGGAAGGATCATGTCTCACAAAATTAATTGAATGATTTGAGGAAGTGTCAAAATTGATTGATGAGGGCATGGGGCTGAATGTTGGCCAATTGTACCTGAGCAAGGCCTTTGATATGGTTCCTTATGGCAGGCTCATGCAGAAGGTGAAGTGAAATAGGATCAGCGGTCAGTTAGTAAGATGGATAGAGAACTGCTTAGCCATAGAAGACAGTAGTGATAGAACAGTGTTTTTTGGGACTGGAGATCTGTAAGTAGATTGGCGGAGTTGGAGATTGTGAGGATGATTGCCAGAGAATAAAGCAGGATATAGGTCAGCTGCAGACTTGGACAGAGAAAACACAGATGTAACTTTATATGGACAGTTATGACGTGATGTGTATTAGAAGGTCTAATGTAGGAGACAAGTATACAGTGGATGGGAAAATACTGATTGCATCAACATCGGAAGGGATGAAGGTGTACAGCTCCACAGTTCCCTGAAAGTTGTAACACGGGTGGATAGTGTGATCAAGAAGACTGATGGTAAACTTGCAGACAGGCATCGGAGCATGCAGTATGAAAATTAACAGGTCATATTGCAGCTGGAGAGAAACTTAGCTTGAGGTACATTTAGAATTATGTGTACAGTACTGGTTGCCACACGATGTTGAAGTGTTGGAGAGGGTATGGAAAAGTTTTACCAGCATGTTTTCTGGTTTGGTGGGTATTAGTCAGAAGGAGAAATTGAACACACATGGTTCGTGTGCACCTGGGCATCATTGACTATGGGGCTACCTGATAGATATTTACAAAATTATCAGAGGCATAGATAGAAGGACAGTTACAGGCTTCCCCGCACACCCCCCCCCCCCCCCCAACCCCAGAGTAGAAATATCAATTACTCAGGACGGTAGGTTTTAGGTAAAAGGGAGAAAGTTCAGGAGATGTGATAGGTTTTTGTTGCTGTTCCAGACAGAATGGCAAAGTGCCTGGAATGCACTAATAGAGGGGAAGAAGCCAATATAGCAAGGTTTAAGAGGGATCTTGGCACAAGTATAAGTAAGTAGGGAATAGAATGAAATAGAGGGTATCGGAGCAAAAACTTTTGTTTTAATATTGGAAAGGCATCATGTGTCAGTGCGGGCTTGCTGGGCTGAAGGGCCTGTTCCTGAGCTGGACAGTTTTTAAAGTCAAGATTTGAGCATGGGGGTGGCGAGATGCTCACTGAGTGATTACTGATTATCAACAGCCATATTATTGTGGATCCCTCCCCTCATCAACTTGAAGCTTCATATCCTTCCCCACTGTGGGGAAACTCAAAATTGAGAATTTGACATGAATGTCAGAGCTGATACCTGGAGATGCCATCTTGACACTCACTCTTGCGGCATTCTATCTTGGACACCAACGTCTCGTGGGAAACTGCACAGACAGTCACACATGGAAGTGGCGTAGAGGCAGAAACTCTCAAACCATTTTAAAAAGGTGCCGGGATCTGCAGCTGAAGTTCTACACTGTCCGGGGAGACAGAACTAGGGCTTTAAAAAACATTACATCTTGTCCAATGCAGACAGTGGACAGAGTGATCTCCTCTATACTGTGCTATTTACTGAAGTGTGCAAAGGTTACCAATATCTGATAGGATTAATACGCAGGGATGAGGGGAGAGGGCAGGGAGGAACAGTGTGTAAATTGATGAGCATCACAATAATACTGGTCCCATCCTTTATACACAATGCTACTTCACTGTGTTGGCCTGTTTATCCTTCCTGTAGAAATGGGGAAAATGTTTGATTATGCAGGCTTGTCGTGGTCACACTGCAGCCACAGCTCCATAATCCCAGCTCAATCTGAACTGGTTCACACTATTTAACGCTACCATTTCACTGGCCTTGTTGAAAATTTCCCAGCTTCATTCTTGCCCCTTTGAAGGCTGCTGTCAGTCAACTAATGTTTCTCACTCTCAATTATTGCATATCATTCTCTGCATCATCCTGAACTTTACAATAAAATGATCGCTGTGCCCCAAAACCATACCCTACCGACACTGGATCCACGTTACCCACGTCTTTCCCAAGGACCAGATCCAACAGTACATATTCTTTTGGGTTGGACACATCCTCCTGCAGTCAGCTCTCCTCCATGTAATCCAGGAACACTTGACCCTCGTGAACCTTCACCACCAGTATCTCTGTCTGTATCTGCAAACATTAAGTTTCTCAGTATAACCGATCTGTAGTATTGTCATCGCTCTCAAATGACTCTGCATATTTATTCTCTCCATCATTTCTTTGTTTGCTGGCTGACAGACTGTACCTCACAGTGTAATTGTATATTTTTTGTTCTGTAGCTCCAGCCAAATTCGTTCTGTCCTTGGAACCCTTAACTAACGTGAATCAAAACCAATACTTCTACCTTAACCCTTTCCCTTCACTTCTATCATTTTGGAATCCCTTATCCCCAGCAATATTTAACACCCAGTCCTGCCATTCCTTGAGCCAGCTCTCGGTGATCAGTCCATCAGATTTCCACACACCAATCTGCATCTGGAACTCCCCACACGGAGTGTTCATGTCCATGCAGAGTACCTCAGATTAAGGCTTTCTTTCTTACTCCATCTTCCAGTGTTAAACTTGTTGTTGTAAATTAGTACCAACTGCATCTCCCGTTATTTTGAAAATCCTGGTAGTCTCCTCTTCTATTCCATTTTGGATCCTAAGCACACGCCAAGTTATTTTCAATCACTCCCAAACACCCCATAAGAAATTCAGTCCCAGCTCTGTCACGTTAGCCCATCCAGCTTGTACAGTTGCTGCCTTCTCCAGAACCAGTCCCAATGTCCCAGGAATCTGAAGCCCTTCCTGCTGCACCATCGTTCCACTCACACTCCTATCTACCAAAAACCCCGAGTTCTGTTCTCACTTGGACACAGCACTTGGAGTATTCCAGGGATTGCTGCATTTGCGGACCGTCTTGCTAACCATCCGCCAAGCTCCCTAAATTCTGACTCCCAGACCACTTCGCCCTTCCTACCCAGGTCATTCCTACCAACATTGACATGACATTTGACTGCTCACTGTCCCCAGACGAATGTCCTGCAGACACATTGACATTCTTAACCCCACTATCCTGGAATTACAGACACGCTGACACCTTCTTCACTTTCCTGTCTCCCCTGCGACTGTTGCTCCTCCTTCCTTCTCCCTCCCCTCCTGTACAGTCAGGCTGCCTGTGGTGCCACAGACATGACTCTGACTGCCCGCCCTTGAGCAGCCTACACCGTCATCAGCTTCCAAACTGGGAAACTGAATTGGGAGGTAGATACCAGGAGTTTATTGTATTCTCTCACTGTTTCTCTCCGGTTGCCTCATCCCCCAGACCCTTCCTTCTTCCAGGCTGTTATGTCTGCAGGGGAATCTGCTGTGTGTGTGTTCTATCCACCTAACTCTCAGCATCACAGATGTCCCTTAGAGTCTCTAGTCGCTGTCTGAACTCTAAGACCCAGTATCCATCTAGGACACCAGCAGCGGCTATGACTTCCCAATGTAACAGAACATATTTTCCATCTGACAAACATGTCTTGCCATGTCTTAAAATGCAACATGTTTAGAGTAACTTAATTAATTACTTAGAATGAAATTAGCATTCAGGAAATAACAATATGGTTAAGTCCCTTATTCAACTGGGCTTACTGAGGTTAATTTATTATATTGGCTCACAATTTCACTTCTCTCTCTTATTTCTGTGTTCAACCCTGATTTCAGAAATTGAAAAAAAAAATTGCTAACTGATAGCAATTAACTGACAGTCGCTAATAGCGGTGTATTTATCAGCCAATGAAATTACAGCCGATTCTGTGATGGCTCTTGCACTCCTTTCGATCTCAGTGCAGGCAGGTCCCAGCAGCAAAAGGTATCTCTGACTCCCAAGTACGTGTAAGAAGTTTAAACAACAATTTAGAAATTTTACTGATTTCAGGCACAGATGGGAATGGAGGTGGTGAGATATTGTGAGGAACTGTCAGCTTTATATAACGGGGAGTATGTCACATATACAGAGAGAGCTGCATTGTCTGTGTGCAGTTACAGACATGAGGAGTGTTGTAGCCGTAGTTCCAACGGCTGATGCAGTGGTTCAGGAAGGCAGCTGACCACCACCTTCTCAGGGACAACTCCAAATCAACAATAAATGCTGGCTCAACCACCAAAGCTATTGTTCATGAATAAATGAAGGAAAAAAAAGATCTACAAGTAGCACTGAGGTCACTCAAGCAAGCCCTTTCAGCAGCCCTTCACAAACTCGGAACCACTATACCCTGGAAGGACAGGAGCTACAGGTGCACGGGAACATCAGCATTTCCAAGGTGCCCTCCAAGCCACGCTATATCCTCCCAGCACTGTGTCTGTCCCTACACCCAAAGGACTGCAGTGGGTCAGGAAGGCAGCTCATCACCACCTTCTCCAGGGAATTACAGATGGGAAGGTAATGGGGAAACTCTGCTGTTTACAGACAGACAGAAAAATAAATCCAGCAGTGGGTGTGAAATGACATTTCCGTGTCAGAGCAACATGCTGAACATGGATAGAGGATTTGTCTGATTGGCACAAGGCAGAGAGTGTGAAGAAAGGGGTCTTTTTCACGATGGGAACTGGTGATGAGGGGAGCTCCGCAGGGGTCAGTGTTGGGACTACACTCTACACGTTATACATTCAGAGTCTGGACAAAGGTTGTGAAGGGGAACGAGAAATGGGTTTCCAAGAAAGATCCCAGGGATGAAATCCGTACCATATGAGGAGCAGGTGAAGTCTCTGGGTCTGCACTTGATGAAGTTTCAGAGGGGGCGGCAGAATCTCATTTAAACTTACAGAATACTGAAGGGCCTGAATGGAGTGGACGGGGGCAAGATGTTGCCATGAGCAGGAGAGACTAGTGGCCAAGGGCACAGCCTCAGAGTGAAGGGACGACCCTTTGGAATAGAGATGTGGAGGAATTTATTCAGCCAGAGGATGATGGATCAGTGGAACTCACTACCTCATGGGGCATTGGGTGCTAAGTGATTCAGAGACAGCTAGGTTTTTGATGAGTAATGAGATCAAGGGTTACAGGGAGTAAGTGAGAGAACGGGGTTGAGAAATAATTCAGCCATAATCAAATAGTGGAATAGGACGGATGGAACGAATGGCCTAAGTCTACTCCGATAAATGATGGCCTTATGGACTGCGCTTTTTCCCTATGTTTCTAACTATGCAGTTAGCATTTCTGACATATCGTTCACCATACATTCCAGCACCTTCCTGATTATTGCTGTCACTTCTTGGTTTCAGATCAACTGCAGGAAGCTACACCACAGAGTAACTTGGAAATCCTGGTGTATAAATCTCAGAAAGGTGGCATACAGGGCAAGCAGGACATAGCGAAGGCAAATGGAATGCTGGCATTGATTCCAAAGGGAATGGAGAATAAAAATAGGGAAGGCTTGTAATAACTGTAGAGGACTCCAATCAGCCCACAGTGAGAACATTGTGAACAGGTTTGGTCCCCTATCTGGAGGGAAAATATCCTTGCATTGGTGGCAGCCCAGTGAAGGTTCACCAGGCTGGTCTTCAAAATGAAGGAATATTGATGAGAAGAGGTGGAGAAGATTGAACTTGCAGTCGTTAAAATTTAGAAAATGAGGCAAATTTATTGATATCCCGGAAGATTCTTGTGTTCTTAGAGAGCCGGTGTTTCCCTGAGCAAGGATCTGTAACCGGAGATGAAGGGGAATACAGACACCAGAGAAACGAACAGAGAAAAGCTGGGTTGTAGAGACTGGAGAATGTTACAGATTTCGGGTGATTGGAGATCACTGTTGGTGGTTAGAGATCAGATCCGTTGTCAGGCTGAAAGATGTCAAAGAGAGTTACAGAGTTATCAGTCCTGAAGGAGTTACACATATCAGGAGGAATATAGGAACTAGAGATTACTCAGATAGGGGTGGTCACTGGATCTTCAGGAGACACGAGACTGGGAGGCTTGTCGGGACTGGAGATTACACAGATATTGGTGGTAGTTGGAAATATAGACGTTTTAAGAGAAAGGGAAGATTGTCGGCACTGAAGATTAGACAGATTGGGTGGTATTTGGAGCTACAGGAGTTTATAGAGAAAGGGAGGATTGGACGGACGAGAGATTACACATATCGGGGTGGTAGTTGGAACTGCACGGGTTTATAGAGATCGGGAGGATTATTGTTGCTGGGGACTACATTAATATGGGCAATAGTTGGAGCTGCAGGAGTGAGTGAGATAGGGAGGGTTGAAGGGGATGGATCAGTTCACAGCCAGGGAGAAGTGTAGGGATTGGAGGGGCCAGAGATGCTGAAGGTTATAGGGCTGCAGGAGTTCAGAGAGTTAGGGAGGACTGAAGGCAGGTTTGCAGCATTCCCATCAGTTACACAGAGATGTAGAGTGCTGTTCTGGAGGAGGTTACAGAAATCAACAGGTTTGCAGATACCGGAAGATATAACAAAGACAGTGAGCTGTAGTATTTGAGGAGGTTACAGCGACAGGATGCATTGAGGAGTTAGAGGCTGCTACAGGTGTTAGACATGCTGCAAGGGATCAATTACCTTAAGTCGACCAGGGGGATTGGAAGCTCAGGAGATAAAGAATAAGAATTGCAGTAACTGAAGAATATCGCTGAGATGGGGAGTAACATATGAGTTAGAGGAGTTAGAATATGAGATGAGCTGTGTTCAATGGAGTCAAGAAAGATACAGCGTGATCTGAAGGGACTGTGCAGGTGATCAAAAGGACTGAGAGGCTTCTCACTATAGGATTGGGGTAGTTTACACAGACAAGGAGTATGTTATGGAATGGTGGTATTTACAGAGATTATGAAGTTGTATAGAGTTGAGGAACGAACAGAAACATGGAAGACTGTAGTTAATGATGACATTTGCTGATGTCTGATGCTGAGGTTCTGGAAATTATATGGACCGGAAAGCTGGACAATCTGTCAGAGCTTACAGAGACACGAACAGCAATAGAGCCTGGAGACACTAACACAGATCGGGAGCATTGCACCCAGTGGATGAGGTTTCTGCTTTAGGGATGGTTGTAACGTTTACACAGATAGGGGTGTAAGAGCTGGAGAAGGTTATGGAGATGATTAGATTGGTGGGGAGACTGGACGAACTTACATTGACAGGGCGGGTGATAGCGACGGGAGGATGTTACATAGATGGTAAGTCTTGTAGAAACTGATTGGGAGAGTCACAAGCATTCGAGTTGGTTACAGAGATCGGGGATGTTGCAGGGACCTGAGAGGATTACACAGATAGGGAGGATTGTCGGATGTCCACATTTTCAGAGAGTGTCAGGACTGGAAAAGATTATACATTTGAGGAAGGATGTTGGAGCTGTGGGAGTTCACAGAGACTCGGAGGTTTGAAGGGGTTGGGGCTGATTATGGATAGAGGGATATATTTAGGGACAGTAATATGGAACGCCGAGGGAGAGTTTAGATGAGATTCCCTGCCTCATGGGAACAGGTACTTCGGCCGAACAAGCCCACACCAACTCTCCAAAGAGGAACCCACCCAGACCTATTTCTTTCCGACAATGCATCTAACACTGTGGCCAATTTAGCATGGCCAATTCACCTGTCCTGCACATCTTTGAACTGTGGGAGGAAACCGGAGAAAACCCACGCAGAAACAGGGAGAAAGTGCAAACTCCACACAGACAGTCACCAAATGCTGGAATCGAACCTGCGTCCCTAGTGCTGTGAGGTACCATTGCTCACCACTGAGCCACCGTGCTGCCTCAAATTGCAGAATTATCCAAAGAAAAAATGTTTGAGGTGCTGGGAGGATTGTAGAGAGTGGAGGAGCAAACAGAGATGTGGAGTGCTGTTGTGGTTTGAAAAGGGTCTGGAGGTGTTTATACAGATAAGGAGCTCGGTAGGGATGGGAGAAGGTAACTGAATTCGTGTGGTGCGATAGACCAGGAGGCAGGAGTGTTATAGGGTCTGCAGAAGGTTACAGTGATATCATGTTCTCCTGGGGATTGAGGAAGGTACACAGGTGGGTACTTTGGTCCAGGCTGGAGGATTTTACAGAGACGGGGGCACTGTAAGCATTGTGAAAGACTACAGAAATAGGGATCATTGTACTGTGCGCAGAAAGAGATTATTGAGATTGGTCATGTTATCGACACTGGAACAATTTACACATAGGGAGTGTTATCAGCATTGGAGTAAGTTTCAATGAAACAGCAGGATTATGGGAGGGTTGGAGGTTATAGAAACGGGAAATGTTCTGGGAATTACAAACATTCAAGACACTGGCACAATTGAGTTGGACCGAACGGCACGTCTCCTTGCTGTATGACTCTATCACATGACAAGCGACAGTGTGAGAGAGGGAATATAGAACAGAAAGATCCCAGGATTCAATGCCATCTCCTTGCAGAGGCCTGCTTTCCCCTCTGTTGTACTGATCCTCACTAAGACAGCACAAAACTCGATTGATGACTGCCATCTTTCTCAGTACAGTGAGCGGCTCAGTACAACAGAGATGAAAGTAAACAAGAAGTTGGGATTGAGCCTGGAACCAGCATGATCTGTGTTCGTGCTTCAACACTGTATCTATGTCATGTCTTCCGGACCAAAGTTTGATCCCTTAAATACACTCTGCTCTATTCATTGTGAGTGATCTTACCTCGCTACAGGATTTACTGAAGGCTCCAGATCTCACTCTCCATCTCTCTGGCTGACCAACTGTCTTAAGTGTGGTAATGGACGAGACAGGAAATGGGAATTCTGCTGAGTCAGGAGCATCCTGAGTACCTACAGGAGATAGAGAAACAGACAGAATGGGAAATTAGACTGATGTAGTGAGGGTTACACATGGAGAATGGCACCAAGTCCCACAGATCTGGAAAATCCCAGTCTCCATCCCTGGCCTCTGCTGCTGCATCTCCCTGGATTGGAGAATTCTGGTGGCTCAGAATCTGGAGTAGCTGCAAAAGGTGCAGTCACTGGCAGCAATTAGACCCTCGCAGTGACAGATACCACATGGAGTGATAGCATCAGAGTACAGGAAGGCATCACGATGAAACCACGATCACGAAGAAGGTGCACTGGAATCAGTACTCAGGGATGAGGGAGCTATCAGTGGGCCAGGCAATGGCCTCGTTTTACTCTCACTCGACTGTTCATTCAGAATTTAATGACGGTAGCATAGATACGCATCTGACTACTTAATACCCTTTAAGTGAGGAAATCTGTCATAGGCTGCCGGTCTAGCCTACATTTGAATCCAGACCCAGAACAATGCGATTGACTCTCAAATGCCCTCTGTAATGATCTGGCAAGCCACTCAGCTCTAAGGCTGGTCAGGGTAGGCATGCGATACTGGCCAGCCAGAGACAGCAATATCTCACGAGTGAATTAAAATCAACCCAGCTGGGACCAGTGTTCTGTCCAATCATGGCAGTAGGATTTTGGACAGGGCTTTAAACTGACAGAGAGGATGCAGGGACAGAGTTCAGATGAAACCAGCTTTCCAAATCCAAAGAGAAAATGTGAAGCCTCGGTACAGCATGGGAATGTGGCTGAAGACAAGGAGTAAAGAACAGGAAGGGACAGAGTTTAACGAAAACTGTACATCAATGAATTGGTTTGTTATAGAACATTGTGGGAAAGAGGAAATTATAATGTTGCTTTTTTTCGGAATGAACAAAGTATCTACAATAACGCAATAGACTTGTGACACAGAGAAAAATGAGATGTAGTCACAAGACAGACGTGATTACAGGGTGAACAAAAGATGGAACATAAATATTCAACAGTAAACAACCTTACAGACCTCAGGCAGAATGAAAAAGCAAGATGGGAACCCTGACACTAATGGATGTCAAAGGCATTACAGAGAAAGCATTTGGCCTCAGATTTTGCAGCTAAATCAGCCTGAATGCAAATTCTGTGTGCTGTGTCAAAAGCACAAGCAGGAGAACAGTTTTTATGCTGCCTTGCAGTATTTCATTGCTCATCCCTGCATTAAACAAGAATCCAATAGAAATTGTAGCAAAGGTGGTGAGATAATATTTGGAGACTTCAACCTTTGTATAATTTAGGACAGACACATTGGCAAGAGTGATATTATCCGAGATCCTCCTTTAATGTTTTTGTCAGTGTTTCTTTGAAGAACACATTGTTTAAATAGCTAGGGATGTGACTATCTCAGATCGACCCTTGGGTGATGAAGCTGAGTGAATGAGTAATATCACACCGAGATCCTCCAAGAAATTATACCGGAATTCAAAGAGATTATGACATTTTAAAGTGACCATAAAGCATACCCGAGCATCAGCAACAAAGACCATTATATGATTTTGAGAGAGAACTGACCAAGGTCAACAGGGGAAACAGACTGAAATGTCAGGCTGTAAAATAACAGTGGAAAACATTGAGAGCCAGAGAGTCCTAGAGACGTACAGCACATAAACAGGCCCTTCAGTCCAACTCGTCCACGCCGACTAGATATCCTTTCCCAATCCCGTCCCATCTGCCAGCGCTTGGCCCATGTCCCACTAAACCCTCTTTATCCAGATGCCTTCTGAATGCTGCAATTGTACCAGCCTTAAAGACAGTTTAAAGAAATATAAAGTTTTAAGGTGAATCACAAAAAGGGCAAGCTACAACTAGAAACAAGAATAGCCAATTACATGAGTTTGTGAGGAGAACTGACCAAGGTAAACACGCTAAATAGACTGAAACAAGTGTCTGTAAATGGACAGTGGAGAACATTTGAAGGAACATTGTAAATCACTCAACAAAAGGACATTCCATTGAAACAGTAAAAACTTCAGCAAGAAATCCCCACTGGTCCCTCACTCAGGACAAAAGGGATCAGACTAGATTATGAGGCTTAGAAGATCACGACAAAGTACTTAAAATCCTGAAGTGAGAGTATGCTTTAGGAGTGACTGTTAAATGGATTGCAAAGGGTCTGCGAGCTGGAGGAGGGCTGTAGGAAGGGGAATCATGATCAGGGTTTAATGACACAATAGGAACAGGGAGAGGTGAAGGTGCTGGAGGTAGTGAGAGTGTTACAGAGAGTGGTCAGGGCCTGAACAGTGCTACAAAGCGAGTATGAATTGCTGAAGCTGGAGGTGTTTGCAGAGGTTGGGGAAAACATAGGTATTTTTATTTATTCATTCATGGGATATGGGCGTCACTGCCTGGACAAACATTCTTTGACCCCACTGCGAATTGCACAGAGCGTAGCTCAGAGTCAGACATATTGCTGTGCGTCTGGAGTCACATGTTAGCCAGACCAGGTTAGAATGTCAGATGTCCTTCAATAAAGGAGGTAAGTGAACCTGATGAGTTCTTCCTACTGATCAACAATGCATTTATGGTGGCCGCACCAATGTCTTGTACAGATACAACATGACAGCCCAACTCCTACTCTCAATGGTCTGACCAATGAAGGTAACCGTCCCAAACGCCTGCTTCACCAGCTTACCTGCCTGTGATGCAACTTACAAAGAACTGTATACCTGCATCCCCGTGTCTCTGACTGACAACACTACCCAGGGCCCGAATATTAGCTGTACAAGTCCCACCCTGATTTGTTTCACCACAATAGAACACCTCACATTTATCTAATTAAGCTCTATCTGCTATTCTTCAGCCCACTATCCCAGCAGCCCTGTTAATCTTGTTGTGTCATATATAATCTTCCCCACTAACCACTTTACCACCAATGAGAGTGTCACCCAAGAAACTTATTTACAAGGAAACCAATACTCCCATCCAAACCATTTATCCAAATGACAAACAAAAGTGGGCCCACTACACTGCTGGTCACATGCCTCCAGTCATAAAACATGCCTCCCATCACCCTTTGTCTCCGACCAGCAAGCAAGGCTTGTATCCAGTTCACGAGCTCCTCCAGAATGCCATATTCTTTTTACACTGATCTGAGCTTATTTCCTAGTTTACCAGACAGAACATAGAATGCAGAACAGTTCAGCACAACACACTTCAGCCATGATTTCATGCTAACCTTTTATCCAACTCTAAGATCATGCTAACCTACATACCCTCCATTTTACTATTATCCATGTATCTGTCCACGAGTTTATTAAATGTCCCGGATGCATCTAATTTTACTACCACCATTATCAGTGCATTCCAACCACCTACCATTCTCTATCCTCTTACCCATCCTCCAATCACCTTAAAATTATGCCGCCTTGTAATAACTATTTATTCCATAGGAGGAAAAGTCTCTCACTATTCACTCACTCTGTGCCTCTCATCATTTTGTTAACCTCTACCAGGTTGCTCCACCCCCTTCTTCACTTCAATGAGAAAAGCCTTAGCTCCCTCAAACTTTCTTCATAAGAAATGCCCTCCATTCCAGGCAGCATCCTGTTAAATCTCCTGTGTACACTCTCTAAAACTTGCACATCCTTCCTTTAAACAGGAGACCAGAATTGAACACAATATTCCAAGTGTGGTCTCACCAGGACGCTATAAAGATGCAGTAAAAACTCACTGCTCTTAAAATCAATCCCGTTGCTAAGGAACGCCAACACAACATATGCATTTTTAACAACCCTATCAACGTGCATGGCAACTTTGCGGGATCTCTGGACATGGACACCGTGATCTCTCTGATCCTCCGCACTACCAAGTATTCTGCCTTTCACCCTGCATTCTGTATTCAAATTAAACCTTACAGAATGAATCATTTTGCACTTTTCCAGAATGAACGCCATCTGCCACTTCCAGCCCAGCTCTGGGTCCTGTCAATGTCCCATTGCAACCTACAACAGCCCTCCACATTCCCCACCACTCCACCAACCTTGGTGTGATTGGCAAACTTACTAACCCACTCTCCAACATCCACATCCAAGTCATTTCTAAATATCACAGAGAGCTGAGTCCCAGAGCCGACTGTTACAGAACACCACTGATCACTGAGCTCCAGGCTCAATATTCTCCATCTGCTGCCACCCTCTGTCTCCTCAGGGCCATCCACTCCTGTATTCAGGCAGGCAGGTTTCCCTGTATCCCAATCATCCTTCTTCTCTCAATGAGCCTCAACGTATTCTGTCATTGCCTCAAAGATTACAATAAGGTTTGTGAGGCATGACCTGACCCCTCACAAACCCATACTGACTGTGGCTAATTTAACTATGGTTTTCCAAGTAGTCATAAATCCTTTCTTTAGAGTCCTCGCCAATAATCTGCACACCACAGACATTGGACTAAATCTGTAATTCCCAGGGTTCTACCGTGGTAACATGGCCCAGTCTGTACAAATCTTCCTTCCTCTACCACGTTCCCTAGAAGGGCACTGGAGGGTGGTGGGAGTTACAGAGATAGGGAGGAATATCAGGACAGGAAGAATTTGCAGCCATTAGGAAGTTTGCAATGCCAAAAGGAGGCATCAGTAATTATGAGGTTTCATGGTGATGAAGGCATTTGAAGAGGGAGGGAGGGAGGATTGTAGGGAAATGAGAGGTTGCACAGTTGAGGAGTTTTGTTGTGACTGCAAGAGGTTACTGAGTTGGGGAGGGTTTAAGCATGGTTTTGATTTCAATGGCAGGAAGAGAATTCAGGAAGGTGGAGATTATGGGGTCTGAATGAGGTTACACAAATGGAAAGAGTTGTCAGTAGTGGAGGTACTTACAGAGACAGCAATGGAGTCTGCTCTGGAGCAGAGGACCCAGATTGGGAGGGTTGTGGGGACTGGAGGTAGTTTCACAGGGAATGAGGACCATAGAGCCACAGGAGGTTTCGGAAATGTGGAGAACGATAGGGCTGATGGGTTCATGAAGTTGGGAATGTTGGGAGGGACGGAGAAGTTTACAGGAATAAGGATGATTGTAGGACAGGGCTGGATCACAGATAGCGAGTGTTTTAGGGAGCTGAGCAGATTACAGAGATAAAAATGTTTGTATCAACTGGAAGAACAAACAGAGACATGCAGGGTAGTCGTGACTGAAGACGTTTATAGATATAGAAAGGCTTAGGTTCTGGGGGCCATTTCGACATGGACACTGTGGAATCTGGATTTCTTTCACATATTGGGGAAGCAGTTTTGATTGGAGACGGTTTCACAGATAAGGGAGCATAGCACAAACAGAAGGAAGTTCCTGTGGTAGGGAGGGTTATAGGGGAGGATGATGTTTCCACAGATCGGGGTGTAAGAGCTGGAGAAGGTTATAGAGATGGGTAGATGATGGAGAGACTGGAGAAGATAACATTGACAGGGGGCGACAGCGATTGGACAGGAATTTAATAGATAGTGGGTCTGCTAGGAACTGGATAGGGAGAGGCACAGACATTGCAATGAGTTCTAAAGATCAGGAGCGTTGCAGGGACCTCAGAGGATTACACAGATAGGGATACTGGTCCGTCTTTACAGACTGTTGGTGTTCATAGACTGGAAGAGGTTTCGTAGATCGGGAGGGATGTAAGAGCTGCAGGAGCTTATCGAGAGTTGAAGAGTTGGAGCAGTTCACAGAGTGACGTTTCTCTGACAGGAGCAGCTTACAGATAGTGAGGGCTGTGTGGCCTGAGCAAGTTAAAGAGAGTGGAGTTTTCGGGTCCAGAAGAGATAACACTGACAAGGACAGTTGAATGGACTGAAGCAAAAATGCATGGAGAAGGTTACACAGATAGGGAGGTGAGTAGGGACTGAAGGTGAATGCACCGACATGGAGGGTTGTATTGTTAGATGGAGCTTAGAGGGATAGGGACTGGTGTACGGATTTACACAGATAGGGAAGGTTGTGTTTTTGGAAAAGGTTACACTGATTCAGACAGTGTTAGGGAGTGTTCAATGGACTACAGAGAAGCTCAAAGAGAATGTATTATGGGGAGTGGAGGAGATTACAGACATAGAGATGGCTGTCAGGTTGAAAAGAGCTTCTACAGATCCTCAGTGCTGTCAGGCTGGAGGGAGATTATAACAGTGAGTGTTGCCAAGACGTCATTATTTCACTGAAATAGAGCAGGTCTCAGCACGGAACTGTCAATGGGAAGTTGAGACAGTCCAGTTGACTTTTCCGAGATATAAACGTTTACGGCAATAATTATCGGGAGGGTTCTAAAAGCAGGAAAAGGTGACACTCATATCGAGTTTTGTTAGGACTGGAGAAGCTTACATATGCAAGAAGTGTTTTAGAGACTGGAGGAGATTACAGTGCTAAGGAGAATATTGGGGATGAGGTAAGGTTCAAGAGACTGAGATGGTTGACAGAGCTGGAGAATTACCTGAATAGAATCTCCACAGTGTGTATCCAGGCCATTCAGCCCAACCAGTCCATTCCAACCCTCTGAAGAGCATCCCATCAAGACCCATCCCTCTACATATCTATTAAACCCTGCATTTCTCCTGGTGAACTCACCTAAACCGGACATTGCTGAATACTACAGTCAATTTATGATGGCCAATCCACTGATCGTGCAAATTTTGGACTGTGGAAGGAAACCAGAGCACCCGGAAGAAACCCACACAGTCAGGGGAAGAACATGCAAAGTCCAAACAGACAGTCGCCCAAGGCTGGACCTGAAGCCAGGTCCCTGACGCTGTGAGGCTGCAGTGCTAACCACTGAGCCACCCCTGTATCTGAATATACAGAGCACTGCAGACATTAGACCAAGTCACAAGGTTCACAAGGGTTTATTGTAACAGGAGGAGAATATAGTCAGGAACAGGAGAAGGTTACATAGATGGTGTCCAGGAAAGGGACTGGAGGAGGTTATCGCAATAGGGAAGGCTGTGGATTCTCTAGACAGTTACAGAGGTCGGGACAGTTGGGGAGACTGGATGAAGTTAGTCTTACTCAGAGTTGTACACACTGGGTGAGGTTACCGAGTTAGCAAGGATTGTATGGACTGGCTGTGGTTATAGACAGAAGCAGTTGTGGGAATGAAAAGTTGTTACAACAATTGAGACGATATTTCAGGAACATGGATGGTTTTAGTGGCTGAAGGATGTTCGAGAGCTAGGAAGGCTAGTACTGACTGGAGGTGGTCAGAGGTAAGGAATATAGTAGAGATGGGAGTTAGTCACAGAGACAGAGAAGATTGAAGGGAGAAAGAGAGAGGGCAAGGTTACCGATCTCGGGGACAGTTCAAGTGGCTTCAGAATGATACACAAATGAAGGATTGGCAGGAAACGCTGCAGGACCTGAAGCACTCCATACAGACAGGGAGGTGAAATGGATGACAGAAGGTTAGAGGTAATGAGGTTCTGTAGGAGAAAATGGAGGAGTGCTGTTGGGACTGGAGAAGGCTACAGTGACATCATGTGCTGGAGAGGCTGGAGGAAGGTACACAGATGGGGAGGTCAGTAAGGGCTGGATGTTACAGACAAAGTGGGCTGCAGGTACTGGACAAGATGACAGACATATGGATTTTTGAAGTTTTTTGGCGATAGTGGTCATAATATTACGTTTCAAAGTCAAAATGGAAAGAGATAAGGATAATGCAGAAGTGAAGTGGCCAAATTTGGGGAAGCCCCCTAATCGTTAGAATATCACTGTCACTGGGTATTATCACTATCACGAGTCAGGATCTGGCAAACATAGACTGGGGCGGGGGGGAAGTATTTGAAGTTGGGTTCATATTCGGAAAGAGGAAGTATGTTAAAGTGATACAGGGAGAATTCAGGGCCAGTGTGCTCCCTGAAGAGTGATTGTCAAAGACAGAACTCCAGTGAATACTGGTCAAGCGATATCGTGAACTTGATAAAGGAAGTACAGTACGATGGAAACAGGCAAAGACGGACCAACGTATGGAGAGTGCAAGGGGATCCTTAAAATGATAGGCAAAGAATGGGCATGAAATGTCCTTGGCAGATACTGTTAAGGAGAGATCACAAGGTATTTTATGAGTATAGTTAGACGAAGAGGATTACCAGGTGAAGAGTTGCACCTGTTAGAAACCAAAGGGACAATCTGTGCATGGAGCCAGAGGAAGTAGGTGAGATCTTCAATTAATACTTCCCATCTGTATTCACACAGGAGAAACGCATTGTAGCCAGGGATTTCAGTTGGGACAGTGAGGTTCTAGAACATATTAAGATCAATAAGGAGGAGGAATTAAATGTTTTCATAGGCATAAAGGTAGAGAAGTCCCCAGTGCCCAATGAAATGTATTCCAGGCTGCGATGGCAGGTAAGGGAGGAGATTGCTCCGGCCATGGTGGATATATTTAATACTTTGCTGGCCAAAGGTGAAGTGCCAAATGACTGGAATGTGGTTCCCTTGTTCAAGAAGGGCAGCAGGGATAGGACAGTTAATTACAGAGCAGATAGTCTGACAGATGGGGGAGGGAAATTATTGGGGATAATTGTGAGGCTGAATCAACACTTCCAAAGGCATGGATCACCGTGGCAGCGTCATCACGGATGTGAGAGAGAGAGATACTGTCTGAGGAATTCAGTTCAGCTTTTCTTTTCAAATGGTGTCTAAAAATATTGATGAGTGTAGTGCAGATGATGAGGTTTACATGGACTTGAATACGACTTTTGACAAGATCCCTCATGGAAGGCTGGTCCAAAAGGTAAGAGCCACTGGGATCCAAGGAAAGTTGGTAATTTGGATGCAAAATTAGTGGATAGACCTCTTCGTGTTTTAAATGCTTTTATCAGTGGGTGTACCACAGGGATCTGTGCAGGAACTATTGCTGATTATTCTGTGGAATAATAACTCCGATGTGAAAGCAGAAAGAATCATTAATAGGTTTGCAGATGACAAGAAAGGTGAGGGGGATGGTCTCAGGCTTCAGTCAGATATCGATCAGATGATATACTGAGCAGAGTAATGGCAGATGGATTTTTCTTCTGATCACTGTGAGAAGTCTCA